>NW_028245534.1:0-83773 GCF_964263255.1 Lissotriton vulgaris
GACAAAAGAGATAACACCCCCCCCATTACGTCATGCTTCAGAAATGTGGAAAATGGTCCGTTTTCAAATGTTTTATTTTTGAACGTCAGTTCACATTTGTAGGTGGATCATCAGTGTTAGAGCTAAAATTAGCATGTTTAAAGTGATTTTCATGCTTCCAGGGGCTCGGGAAGTTAATTAAATACCATTTGGAGGCATTTAATGTTCGAGCAAAAACGGCTGATTTTCGACAAAAGAGATAACACCCCCCCATTACGTCATGCTTCAGAAATGTGGAAAATGGTCCGTTTTCAAATGTTTTATTTTTGAACGTCAGTTCACATTTGTAGGTGGATCATCAGTGTTAGAGCTAAAATTAGCATGTTTAAAGTGATTTTCATGCTTCCAGGGGCCCAAAACACAAGATTTATGGAATGGTTAAAAGTGCATGAAAATGGCCGCCAATTTACTCACTCTGAGTTCTCAAAAAGGGTTTCTTCACCCCGGGAAGTTAATTAAATACAATTTGGAGGCATTTAATGTTCGAGCAAAAACGGCTGATTTTCGACAAAAGAGATAACACCCCCCCATTACGTCATGCTTCAGAAATGTGGAAAATGGTCCGTTTTCAAATGTTTTATTTTTGAACGTCAGTTCACATTTGTAGGTGGATCATCAGTGTTAGAGCTAAAATTAGCATGTTTAAAGTGATTTTCATGCTTCCAGGGGCTCGGGAAGTTAATTAAATACCATTTGGAGGCATTTAATGTTCGAGCAAAAACGGCTGATTTTCGACAAAAGAGATAACACCCCCCCATTACGTCATGCTTCAGAAATGTGGAAAATGGTCTGTTTTCAAATGTTTTATTTTTGAACGTCAGTTCACATTTGTAGGTGGATCATCAGTGTTAGAGCTAAAATTAGCATGTTTAAAGTGATTTTCATGCTTCCAGGGGCCCAAAACACAAGATTTATGGAATGGTTAAAAGTGCATGAAAATGGCCAATTTACTCACTCTGAGTTCTCAAAAAGGGTTTCTTCACCCCGGGAAGTTAATTAAATACCATTTGGAGGCATTTAATGTTCGAGCAAAAACGGCTGATTTTCGACAAAAGAGATAACACCCCCCCATTACGTCATGCTTCAGAAATGTGGAAAATGGTCCGTTTTCAAATGTTTTATTTTGAACGTCAGTTCACATTTGTAGGTGGATCATCAGTGTTAGAGCTAAAATTAGCATGTTTAAAGTGATTTTCATGCTTCCAGGGGCTCGGGAAGTTAATTAAATACCATTTGGAGGCATTTAATGTTCGAGCAAAAACGGCTGATTTTCGACAAAAGAGATAACACCCCCATTACGTCATGCTTCAGAAATGTGGAAAATGGTCCGTTTTCAAATGTTTTATTTTTGAACGTCAGTTCACATTTGTAGGTGGATCATCAGTGTTAGAGCTAAAATTAGCATGTTTAAAGTGATTTTCATGCTTCCAGGGCTCGGGAAGTTAATTAAATACCATTTGGAGGCATTTAATGTTCGAGCAAAAACGGCTGATTTTCGACAAAAGAGATAACACCCCCCCATTACGTCATGCTTCAGAAATGTGGAAAATGGTCCGTTTTCAAATGTTTTATTTTTGAACGTCAGTTCACATTTGTAGGTGGATCATCAGTGTTAGAGCTAAAATTAGCATGTTTAAAGTGATTTTCATGCTTCCAGGGGCCCAAAACACAAGATTTATGGAATGGTTAAAAGTGCATGAAAATGGCCAATTTACTCACTCTGGGTTCTCAAAAAGGGTTTCTTCACCCCGGGAAGTTAATTAAATACCATTTGGAGGCATTTAATGTTCGAGCAAAAACGGCTGATTTTCGACAAAAGAAATAACACCCCCCCATTACGTCATGCTTCAGAAATGTGGAAAATGGTCCGTTTTCAAATGTTTTATTTTTGAACGTCAGTTCACATTTGTAGGTGGATCATCAGTGTTAGAGCTAAAATTAGCATGTTTAAAGTGATTTTCATGCTTCCAGGGGCTCGGGAAGTTAATTAAATACCATTTGGAGGCATTAAATGTTTGAGCAAAAACGGCTGATTTTCGACAAAAGAGATAACACCCCCCCATTACGTCATGCTTCAGAAATGTGGAAAATGGTCCGTTTTCAAATGTTTTATTTTTGAACGTCAGTTCACATTTGTAGGTGGATCATCAGTGTTAGAGCTAAAATTAGCATGTTTAAAGTGATTTTCATGCTTCCAGGGGCTCGGGAAGTTAATTAAATACCATTTGGAGGCATTTAATGTTCGAGCAAAAACGGCTGATTTTCGACAAAAGAGATAACACCCCCCCATTACGTCATGCTTCAGAAATGTGGAAAATGGTCCGTTTTCAAATGTTTTATTTTTGAACGTCAGTTCACATTTGTAGGTGGATCATCAGTGTTAGAGCTAAAATTAGCATGTTTAAAGTGATTTTCATGCTTCCAGGGGCTCGGGAAGTTAATTAAATACCATTTGGAGGCATTTAATGTTCGAGCAAAAACGGCTGATTTTCGACAAAAGAGATAACACCCCCCCATTACGTCATGCTTCAGAAATGTGGAAAATGGTCCGTTTTCAAATGTTTTATTTTTGAACGTCAGTTCACATTTGTAGGTGGATCATCAGTGTTAGAGCTAAAATTAGCATGTTTAAAGTGATTTTCATGCTTCCAGGGGCCCAAAACACAAGATTTATGGAATGGTTAAAAGTGCATGAAAATGGCCAATTTACTCACTCTGAGTTCTCAAAAAGGGTTTCTTCACCCCGGGAAGTTAATTAAATACCATTTGGAGGCATTTAATGTTCGAGTAAAAACGGCTGATTTTCGACAAAAGAGATAACACCCCCCCATTACGTCATGCTTCAGAAATGTGGAAAATGGTCCGTTTTCAAATGTTTTATTTTTGAACGTCAGTTCACATTTGTAGGTGGATCATCAGTGTTAGAGCTAAAATTAGCATGTTTAAAGTGATTTTCATGCTTCCAGGGGCCCAAAACACAAGATTTATGGAATGGTTAAAAGTGCATGAAAATGGCCAATTTACTCACTCTGGGTTCTCAAAAAGGGTTTCTTCACCCCGGGAAGTTAATTAAATACCATTTGGAGGCATTTAATGTTCGAGCAAAAACGGCTGATTTTCGACAAAAGAAATAACACCCCCCCATTACGTCATGCTTCAGAAATGTGGAAAATGGTCCGTTTTCAAATGTTTTATTTTTGAACGTCAGTTCACATTTGTAGGTGGATCATCAGTGTTAGAGCTAAAATTAGCATGTTTAAAGTGATTTTCATGCTTCCAGGGGCTCGGGAAGTTAATTAAATACCATTTGGAGGCATTAAATGTTTGAGCAAAAACGGCTGATTTTCGACAAAAGAGATAACACCCCCCCATTACGTCATGCTTCAGAAATGTGGAAAATGGTCCGTTTTCAAATGTTTTATTTTTGAACGTCAGTTCACATTTGTAGGTGGATCATCAGTGTTAGAGCTAAAATTAGCATGTTTAAAGTGATTTTCATGCTTCCAGGGGCTCGGGAAGTTAATTAAATACCATTTGGAGGCATTTAATGTTCGAGCAAAAACGGCTGATTTTCGACAAAAGAGATAACACCCCCCCATTACGTCATGCTTCAGAAATGTGGAAAATGGTCCGTTTTCAAATGTTTTATTTTTGAACGTCAGTTCACATTTGTAGGTGGATCATCAGTGTTAGAGCTAAAATTAGCATGTTTAAAGTGATTTTCATGCTTCCAGGGGCTCGGGAAGTTAATTAAATACCATTTGGAGGCATTTAATGTTCGAGCAAAAACGGCTGATTTTCGACAAAAGAGATAACACCCCCCCATTACGTCATGCTTCAGAAATGTGGAAAATGGTCCGTTTTCAAATGTTTTATTTTTGAACGTCAGTTCACATTTGTAGGTGGATCATCAGTGTTAGAGCTAAAATTAGCATGTTTAAAGTGATTTTCATGCTTCCAGGGGCCCAAAACACAAGATTTATGGAATGGTTAAAAGTGCATGAAAATGGCCAATTTACTCACTCTGAGTTCTCAAAAAGGGTTTCTTCACCCCGGGAAGTTAATTAAATACCATTTGGAGGCATTTAATGTTCGAGTAAAAACGGCTGATTTTCGACAAAAGAGATAACACCCCCCCATTACGTCATGCTTCAGAAATGTGGAAAATGGTCCGTTTTCAAATGTTTTATTTTTGAACGTCAGTTCACATTTGTAGGTGGATCATCAGTGTTAGAGCTAAAATTAGCATGTTTAAAGTGATTTTCATGCTTCCAGGGGCTCGGGAAGTTAATTAAATACCATTTGGAGGCATTTAATGTTCGAGCAAAAACGGCTGATTTTCGACAAAAGAGATAACACCCCCCCATTACGTCATGCTTCAGAAATGTGGAAAATGGTCCGTTTTCAAATGTTTTATTTTTGAACGTCAGTTCACATTTGTAGGTGGATCATCAGTGTTAGAGCAAAAATTAGCATGTTTAAAGTGATTTTCATGCTTCCAGGGGCTCGGGAAGTTAATTAAATACCATTTGGAGGCATTTAATGTTCGAGCAAAAACGGCTGATTTTCGACAAAAGAGATAACACCCCCCCATTACGTCATGCTTCAGAAATGTGGAAAATGGTCCGTTTTCAAATGTTTTATTTTTGAACGTCAGTTCACATTTGTAGGTGGATCATCAGTGTTAGAGCTAAAATTAGCATGTTTAAAGTGATTTTCATGCTTCCAGGGGCCCAAAACACAAGATTTATGGAATGGTTAAAAGTGCATGAAAATGGCCAATTTACTCACTCTGAGTTCTCAAAAAGGGTTTCTTCACCCCGGGAAGTTAATTAAATACCATTTGGAGGTATTTAATGTTCGAGCAAAAACGGCTGATTTTCGACAAAAGAGATAACACCCCCCCATTACGTCATGCTTCAGAAATGTGGAAAATGGTCCGTTTTCAAATGTTTTATTTTTGAACGTCAGTTCACATTTGTAGGTGGATCATCAGTGTTAGAGCTAAAATTAGCATGTTTAAAGTGATTTTCATGCTTCCAGGGGCTCGGGAAGTTAATTAAATACCATTTGGAGGCATTTAATGTTCGAGCAAAAACGGCTGATTTTCGACAAAAGAGATAACACCCCCCCATTACGTCATGCTTCAGAAATGTGGAAAATGGTCCGTTTTCAAATGTTTTATTTTTGAACGTCAGTTCACATTTGTAGGTGGATCATCAGTGTTAGAGCTAAAATTAGCATGTTTAAAGTGATTTTCATGCTTCCAGGGGCTCGGGAAGTTAATTAAATACCATTTGGAGGCATTTAATGTTCGAGCAAAAACGGCTGATTTTCGACAAAAGAGATAACACCCCCCCATTACGTCATGCTTCAGAAATGTGGAAAATGGTCCGTTTTCAAATGTTTTATTTTTGAACGTCAGTTCACATTTGTAGGTGGATCATCAGTGTTAGAGCTAAAATTAGCATGTTTAAAGTGATTTTCATGCTTCCAGGGGCCCAAAACACAAGATTAATGGAATGGTTAAAAGTGCATGAAAATGGCCAATTTACTCACTCTGAGTTCTCAAAAAGGGTTTCTTCACCCCGGGAAGTGAAATAAATACCATTTGGAGGCATTTAATGTTCGAGCAAAAACGGCTGATTTTCGACAAAAGAGATAACACCCCCCCATTACGTCATGCTTCAGAAATGTGGAAAATGGTCCGTTTTCAAATGTTTTATTTTTGAACGTCAGTTCACATTTGTAGGTGAAACATCAGTGTTAGAGCTAAAATTAGCATGTTTAAAGTGATTTTCATGCTTCCAGGGGCTCGGGAAGTTAATTAAATACCATTTGGAGGCATTTAATGTTCGAGCAAAAACGGCTGATTTTCGACAAAAGAGATAACACCCCCCCATTACGTCATGCTTCAGAAATGTGGAAAATGGTCCGTTTTCAAATGTTTTATTTTTGAACGTCAGTTCACATTTGTAGGTGGATCATCAGTGTTAGAGCTAAAATTAGCATGTTTAAAGTGATTTTCATGCTTCCAGGGGCCCAAAACACAAGATTTATGGAATGGTTAAAAGTGCATGAAAATGGCCAATTTACTCACTCTGAGTTCTCAAAAAGGGTTTCTTCACCCCGGGAAGTTAATTAAATACCATTTGGAGGCATTTAATGTTCGAGCAAAAACGGCTGATTTTCGACAAAAGAGATAACACCCCCCCATTACGTCATGCTTCAGAAATGTGGAAAATGGTCCGTTTTCAAATGTTTTATTTTTGAACGTCAGTTCACATTTGTAGGTGGATCATCAGTGTTAGAGCTAAAATTAGCATGTTTAAAGTGATTTTCATGCTTCCAGGGGCCCAAAACACAAGATTTATGGAATGGTTAAAAGTGCATGAAAATGGCCAATTTACTCACTCTGAGTTCTCAAAAAGGGTTTCTTCACCCCGGGAAGTTAATTAAATACCATTTGGAGGTATTTAATGTTCGAGCAAAAACGGCTGATTTTCGACAAAAGAGATAACACCCCCCCATTACGTCATGCTTCAGAAATGTGGAAAATGGTCCGTTTTCAAATGTTTTATTTTTGAACGTCAGTTCACATTTGTAGGTGGATCATCAGTGTTAGAGCTAAAATTAGCATGTTTAAAGTGATTTTCATGCTTCCAGGTGCTCGGGAAGTTAATTAAATACCATTTGGAGGCATTTAATGTTCGAGCAAAAACGGCTGATTTTCGACAAAAGAGATAACACCCCCCCATTACGTCATGCTTCAGAAATGTGGAAAATGGTCCGTTTTCAAATGTTTTATTTTTGAACGTCAGTTCACATTTGTAGGTGGATCATCAGTGTTAGAGCTAAAATTAGCATGTTTAAAGTGATTTTCATGCTTCCAGGGGCTCGGGAAGTTAATTAAATACCATTTGGAGGCATTTAATGTTCGAGCAAAAACGGCTGATTTTCGACAAAAGAGATAACACCCCCCCATTACGTCATGCTTCAGAAATGTGGAAAATGGTCTGTTTTCAAATGTTTTATTTTTGAACGTCAGTTCACATTTGTAGGTGGATCATCAGTGTTAGAGCTAAAATTAGCATGTTTAAAGTGATTTTCATGCTTCCAGGGGCCCAAAACACAAGATTAATGGAATGGTTAAAAGTGCATGAAAATGGCCAATTTACTCACTCTGAGTTCTCAAAAAGGGTTTCTTCACCCCGGGAAGTGAAATAAATACCATTTGGAGGCATTTAATGTTCGAGCAAAAACGGCTGATTTTCGACAAAAGAGATAACACCCCCCCATTACGTCATGCTTCAGAAATGTGGAAAATGGTCCGTTTTCAAATGTTTTATTTTTGAACGTCAGTTCACATTTGTAGGTGGATCATCAGTGTTAGAGCTAAAATTAGCATGTTTAAAGTGATTTTCATGCTTCTAGGGGCCCAAAACACAAGATTTATGGAATGGTTAAAAGTGCATGAAAATGGCCAATTTACTCACTCTGAGTTCTCAAAAAGGGTTTCTTCACCCCGGGAAGTTAATTAAATACCATTTGGAGGCATTTAATGTTCGAGCAAAAACGGCTGATTTTCGACAAAAGAGATAACACCCCCCCATTACGTCATGCTTCAGAAATGTGGAAAATGGTCCGTTTTCAAATGTTTTATTTTTGAACGTCAGTTCACATTTGTAGGTGGATCATCAGTGTTAGAGCTAAAATTAGCATGTTTAAAGTGATTTTCATGCTTCCAGGGGCTCGGGAAGTTAATTAAATACCATTTGGAGGCATTTAATGTTCAAGCAAAAACGGCTGATTTTCGACAAAAGAGATAACACCCCCCCATTACGTCATGCTTCAGAAATGTGGAAAATGGTCCGTTTTCAAATGTTTTATTTTTGAACGTCAGTTCACATTTGTAGGTGGATCATCAGTGTTAGAGCTAAAATTAGCATGTTTAAAGTGATTTTCATGCTTCCAGGGGCTCGGGAAGTTAATTAAATACCATTTGGAGGCATTTAATGTTCGAGCAAAAACGGCTGATTTTCGACAAAAGAGATAACACCCCCCCATTACGTCATGCTTCAGAAATGTGGAAAATGGTCCGTTTTCAAATGTTTTATTTTTGAATGTCAGTTCACATTTGTAGGTGGATCATCAGTGTTAGAGCTAAAATTAGCATGTTTAAAGTGATTTTCATGCTTCCAGGGGCCCAAAACACAAGATTTATGGAATGGTTAAAAGTGCATGAAAATGGCCAATTTACTCACTCTGAGTTCTCAAAAAGGGTTTCTTCACCCCGGGAAGTTAATTAAATACCATTTGGAGGCATTTAATGTTCGAGCAAAAACGGCTGATTTTCGACAAAAGAGATAACACCCCCCCATTACGTCATGCTTCAGAAATGTGGAAAATGGTCCGTTTTCAAATGTTTTATTTTTGAACGTCAGTTCACATTTGTAGGTGGATCATCGGTGTTAGAGCTAAAATTAGCATGTTTAAAGTGATTTTCATGCTTCCAGGGGCCCAAAACACAAGATTTATGGAATGGTTAAAAGTGCATGAAAATGGCCAATTTACTCACTCTGAGTTCTCAAAAAGGGTTTCTTCACCCCGGGAAGTTAATTAAATACCATTTGGAGGCATTTAATGTTCGAGCAAAAACGGCTGATTTTCGACAAAAGAGATAACACCCCCCCATTACGTCATGCTTCAGAAATGTGGAAAATGGTCCGTTTTCAAATGTTTTATTTTTGAACGTCAGTTCACATTTGTAGGTGGATCATCAGTGTTAGAGCTAAAATTAGCATGTTTAAAGTGATTTTCATGCTTCCAGGGGCCCAAAACACAAGATTTATGGAATGGTTAAAAGTGCATGAAAATGGCCAATTTACTCACTCTGAGTTCTCAAAAAGGGTTTCTTCACCCCGGGAAGTTAATTAAATACCATTTGGAGGCATTTAATGTTCGAGCAAAAACGGCTGATTTTCGACAAAAGAGATAACACCCCCCCATTACGTCATGCTTCAGAAATGTGGAAAATGGTCCGTTTTCAAATGTTTTATTTTTGAACGTCAGTTCACATTTGTAGGTGGATCATCAGTGTTAGAGCTAAAATTAGCATGTTTAAAGTGATTTTCATGCTTCCAGGGGCTCGGGAAGTTAATTAAATACCATTTGGAGGCATTTAATGTTCGAGCAAAAACGGCTGATTTTCGACAAAAGAGATAACACCCCCCCATTACGTCATGCTTCAGAAATGTGGAAAATGGTCCGTTTTCAAATGTTTTATTTTTGAACGTCAGTTCACATTTGTAGGTGGATCATCAGTGTTAGAGCTAAAATTAGCATGTTTAAAGTGATTTTCATGCTTCCAGGGGCCCAAAACACAAGATTTATGGAATGGTTAAAAGTGCATGAAAATGGCCAATTTACTCACTCTGAGTTCTCAAAAAGGGTTTCTTCACCCCGGGAAGTTAATTAAATACCATTTGGAGGCATTTAATGTTCGAGCAAAAACGGCTGATTTTCGACAAAAGAGATAACACCCCCCCCATTACGTCATGCTTCAGAAATGTGGAAAATGGTCCGTTTTCAAATGTTTTATTTTTGAACGTCAGTTCACATTTGTAGGTGGATCATCAGTGTTAGAGCTAAAATTAGCATGTTTAAAGTGATTTTCATGCTTCCAGGGGCTCGGGAAGTTAATTAAATACCATTTGGAGGCATTTAATGTTCGAGCAAAAACGGCTGATTTTCGACAAAAGAGATAACACCCCCATTACGTCATGCTTCAGAAATGTGGAAAATGGTCCGTTTTCAAATGTTTTATTTTTGAACGTCAGTTCACATTTGTAGGTGGATCATCAGTGTTAGAGCTAAAATTAGCATGTTTAAAGTGATTTTCATGCTTCCAGGGGCTCGGGAAGTTAATTAAATACCATTTGGAGGCATTTAATGTTCGAGCAAAAACGGCTGATTTTCGACAAAAGAGATAACACCCCCCCATTACGTCATGCTTCAGAAATGTGGAAAATGGTCCGTTTTCAAATGTTTTATTTTTGAACGTCAGTTCACATTTGTAGGTGGATCATCAGTGTTAGAGCTAAAATTAGCATGTTTAAAGTGATTTTCATGCTTCCAGGGGCTCGGGAAGTTAATTAAATACCATTTGGAGGCATTTAATGTTCGAGCAAAAACGGCTGATTTTCGACAAAAGAGATAACACCCCCCCATTACGTCATGCTTCAGAAATGTGGAAAATGGTCCGTTTTCAAATGTTTTATTTTTGAATGTCAGTTCACATTTGTAGGTGGATCATCAGTGTTAGAGCTAAAATTAGCATGTTTAAAGTGATTTTCATGCTTCCAGGGGCTCGGGAAGTTAATTAAATACCATTTGGAGGCATTTAATGTTCGAGCAAAAACGGCTGATTTTCGACAAAAGAGATAACACCCCCCCATTACGTCATGCTTCAGAAATGTGGAAAATGGTCCGTTTTCAAATGTTTTATTTTTGAACGTCAGTTCACATTTGTAGGTGGATCATCAGTGTTAGAGCAAAAATTAGCATGTTTAAAGTGATTTTCATGCTTCCAGGGGCTCGGGAAGTTAATTAAATACCATTTGGAGGCATTTAATGTTCGAGCAAAAACGGCTGATTTTCGACAAAAGAGATAACACCCCCCCATTACGTCATGCTTCAGAAATGCTGAAAATGGTCCGTTTTCAAATGTTTTATTTTTGAACGTCAGTTCACATTTGTAGGTGGATCATCAGTGTTAGAGCTAAAATTAGCATGTTTAAAGTGATTTTCATGCTTCCAGGGGCCCAAAACACAAGATTTATGGAATGGTTAAAAGTGCATGAAAATGGCCAATTTACTCACTCTGAGTTCTCAAAAAGGGTTTCTTCACCCCGGGAAGTTAATTAAATACCATTTGGAGGCATTTAATGTTCGAGCAAAAATGGCTGATTTTCGACAAAAGAGATAACACCCCCCCATTACGTCATGCTTCAGAAATGTGGAAAATGGTCCGTTTTCAAATGATTTATTTTTGAACGTCAGTTCACATTTGTAGGTGGATCATCAGTGTTAGAGCTAAAATTAGCATGTTTAAAGTGATTTTCATGCTTCCAGGGGCTCGGGAAGTTAATTAAATACCATTTGGAGGCATTTAATGTTCGAGCAAAAACGGCTGATTTTCGACAAAAGAGATAACACCCCCCCATTACGTCATGCTTCAGAAATGTGGAAAATGGTCCGTTTTCAAATGTTTTATTTTTGAACGTCAGTTCACATTTGTAGGTGGATCATCAGTGTTAGAGCTAAAATTAGCATGTTTAAAGTGATTTTCATGCTTCCAGGGGCTCGGGAAGTTAATTAAATACCATTTGGAGGCATTTAATGTTCGAGCAAAAACGGCTGATTTTCGACAAAAGAGATAACACCCCCCCATTACGTCATGCTTCAGAAATGTGGAAAATGGTCCGTTTTCAAATGTTTTATTTTTGAACGTCAGTTCACATTTGTAGGTGGATCATCAGTGTTAGAGCTAAAATTAGCATGTTTAAAGTGATTTTCATGCTTCCAGGGGCCCAAAACACAAGATTAATGGAATGGTTAAAAGTGCATGAAAATGGCCAATTTACTCACTCTGAGTTCTCAAAAAGGGTTTCTTCACCCCGGGAAGTGAAATAAATACCATTTGGAGGCATTTAATGTTCGAGCAAAAACGGCTGATTTTCGACAAAAGAGATAACACCCCCCCATTACGTCATGCTTCAGAAATGTGGAAAATGGTCCGTTTTCAAATGTTTTATTTTTGAACGTCAGTTCACATTTGTAGGTGAAACATCAGTGTTAGAGCTAAAATTAGCATGTTTAAAGTGATTTTCATGCTTCCAGGGGCTCGGGAAGTTAATTAAATACCATTTGGAGGCATTTAATGTTCGAGCAAAAACGGCTGATTTTCGACAAAAGAGATAACACCCCCCCATTACGTCATGCTTCAGAAATGTGGAAAATGGTCCGTTTTCAAATGTTTTATTTTTGAACGTCAGTTCACATTTGTAGGTGGATCATCAGTGTTAGAGCTAAAATTAGCATGTTTAAAGTGATTTTCATGCTTCCAGGGGCCCAAAACACAAGATTTATGGAATGGTTAAAAGTGCATGAAAATGGCCAATTTACTCACTCTGAGTTCTCAAAAAGGGTTTCTTCACCCCGGGAAGTTAATTAAATACCATTTGGAGGCATTTAATGTTCGAGCAAAAACGGCTGATTTTCGACAAAAGAGATAACACCCCCCCATTACGTCATGCTTCAGAAATGTGGAAAATGGTCCGTTTTCAAATGTTTTATTTTTGAACGTCAGTTCACATTTGTAGGTGGATCATCAGTGTTAGAGCTAAAATTAGCATGTTTAAAGTGATTTTCATGCTTCCAGGGGCCCAAAACACAAGATTTATGGAATGGTTAAAAGTGCATGAAAATGGCCAATTTACTCACTCTGAGTTCCCAAAAAGGGTTTCTTCACCCCGGGAAGTTAATTAAATACCATTTGGAGGCATTTAATGTTCGAGCAAAAACGGCTGATTTTCGACAAAAGAGATAACACCCCCCCATTACGTCATGCTTCAGAAATGTGAAAAATGGTCCGTTTTCAAATGTTTTATTTTTGAACGTCAGTTCACATTTGTAGGTGGATCATCAGTGTTAGAGCTAAAATTAGCATGTTTAAAGTGATTTTCATGCTTCCAGGGGCTCGGGAAGTTAATTAAATACCATTTGGAGGCATTTAATGTTCAAGCAAAAACGGCTGATTTTCGACAAAAGAGATAACACCCCCCCATTACGTCATGCTTCAGAAATGTGGAAAATGGTCCGTTTTCAAATGTTTTATTTTTGAACGTCAGTTCACATTTGTAGGTGGATCATCAGTGTTAGAGCTAAAATTAGCATGTTTAAAGTGATTTTCATGCTTCCAGGGGCTCGGGAAGTTAATTAAATACCATTTGGAGGCATTTAATGTTCGAGCAAAAACGGCTGATTTTTGACAAAAGAGATAACACCCCCCCATTACGTCATGCTTCAGAAATGTGGAAAATGGTCCGTTTTCAAATGTTTTATTTTTGAATGTCAGTTCACATTTGTAGGTGGATCATCAGTGTTAGAGCTAAAATTAGCATGTTTAAAGTGATTTTCATGCTTCCAGGGGCCCAAAACACAAGATTTATGGAATGGTTAAAAGTGCATGAAAATGGCCAATTTACTCACTCTGAGTTCTCAAAAAGGGTTTCTTCACCCCGGGAAGTTAATTAAATACCATTTGGAGGCATTTAATGTTCGAGCAAAAATGGCTTATTTTCGACAAAAGAGATAACACCCCCCCATTACGTCATGCTTCAGAAATGTGGAAAATGGTCCGTTTTCAAATGTTTTATTTTTGAACGTCAGTTCACATTTGTAGGTGGATCATCAGTGTTAGAGCTAAAATTAGCATGTTTAAAGTGATTTTCATGCTTCCAGGGGCCCAAAACACAAGATTTATGGAATGGTTAAAAGTGCATGAAAATGGCCAATTTACTCACTCTGAGTTCTCAAAAAGGGTTTCTTCACCCCGGGAAGTTAATTAAATACCATTTGGAGGCATTTAATGTTCGAGCAAAAACGGCTGATTTTCGACAAAAGAGATAACACCCCCCCATTACGTCATGCTTCAGAAATGTGGAAAATGGTCCGTTTTCAAATGTTTTATTTTTGAACGTCAGTTCACATTTGTAGGTGGATCATCAGTGTTAGAGCTAAAATTAGCATGTTTAAAGTGATTTTCATGCTTCCAGGGGCTCGGGAAGTTAATTAAATACCATTTGGAGGCATTTAATGTTCGAGCAAAAACGGCTGATTTTCGACAAAAGAGATAACACCCCCCCATTACGTCATGCTTCAGAAATGTGGAAAATGGTCCGTTTTCAAATGTTTTATTTTTGAACGTCAGTTCACATTTGTAGGTGGATCATCAGTGTTAGAGCTAAAATTAGCATGTTTAAAGTGATTTTCATGCTTCCAGGGGCCCAAAACACAAGATTTATGGAATGGTTAAAAGTGCATGAAAATGGCCAATTTACTCACTCTGAGTTCTCAAAAAGGGTTTCTTCACCCCGGGAAGTTAATTAAATACCATTTGGAGGCATTTAATGTTCGAGCAAAAACGGCTGATTTTCGACAAAAGAGATAACACCCCCCCCATTACGTCATGCTTCAGAAATGTGGAAAATGGTCCGTTTTCAAATGTTTTATTTTTGAACGTCAGTTCACATTTGTAGGTGGATCATCAGTGTTAGAGCTAAAATTAGCATGTTTAAAGTGATTTTCATGCTTCCAGGGGCTCGGGAAGTTAATTAAATACCATTTGGAGGCATTTAATGTTCGAGCAAAAACGGCTGATTTTCGACAAAAGAGATAACACCCCCATTACGTCATGCTTCAGAAATGTGGAAAATGGTCCGTTTTCAAATGTTTTATTTTTGAACGTCAGTTCACATTTGTAGGTGGATCATCAGTGTTAGAGCTAAAATTAGCATGTTTAAAGTGATTTTCATGCTTCCAGGGGCTCGGGAAGTTAATTAAATACCATTTGGAGGCATTTAATGTTCGAGCAAAAACGGCTGATTTTCGACAAAAGAGATAACACCCCCCCATTACGTCATGCTTCAGAAATGTGGAAAATGGTCCGTTTTCAAATGTTTTATTTTTGAACGTCAGTTCACATTTGTAGGTGGATCATCAGTGTTAGAGCTAAAATTAGCATGTTTAAAGTGATTTTCATGCTTCCAGGGGCTCGGGAAGTTAATTAAATACCATTTGGAGGCATTTAATGTTCGAGCAAAAACGGCTGATTTTCGACAAAAGAGATAACACCCCCCCATTACGTCATGCTTCAGAAATGTGGAAAATGGTCCGTTTTCAAATGTTTTATTTTTGAACGTCAGTTCACATTTGTAGGTGGATCATCAGTGTTAGAGCTAAAATTAGCATGTTTAAAGTGATTTTCATGCTTCCAGGGGCCCAAAACACAAGATTTATGGAATGGTTAAAAGTGCATGAAAATGGCCAATTTACTCACTCTGGGTTCTCAAAAAGGGTTTCTTCACCCCGGGAAGTTAATTAAATACCATTTGGAGGCATTTAATGTTCGAGCAAAAACGGCTGATTTTCGACAAAAGAGATAACACCCCCCCATTACGTCATGCTTCAGAAATGTGGAAAATGGTCCGTTTTCAAATGTTTTATTTTTGAAAGTCAGTTCACATTTGTAGGTGGATCATCAGTGTTAGAGCTAAAATTAGCATGTTTAAAGTGATTTTCATGCTTCCAGGGGCTCGGGAAGTTAATTAAATACCATTTAGAGGCATTTAATGTTCGAGCAAAAACGGCTGATTTTCGACAAAAGAGATAACACCCCCCCATTACGTCATGCTTCAGAAATGTGGAAAATGGTCCGTTTTCAAATGTTTTATTTTTGAACGTCAGTTCACATTTGTAGGTGGATCATCAGTGTTAGAGCTAAAATTAGCATGTTTAAAGTGATTTTCATGCTTCCAGGGGCTCGGGAAGTTAATTAAATACCATTTGGAGGCATTAAATGTTTGAGCAAAAACGGCTGATTTTCGACAAAAGAGATAACACCCCCCCATTACGTCATGCTTCAGAAATGTGGAAAATGGTCCGTTTTCAAATGTTTTATTTTTGAACGTCAGTTCACATTTGTAGGTGGATCATCAGTGTTAGAGCTAAAATTAGCATGTTTAAAGTGATTTTCATGCTTCCAGGGGCTCGGGAAGTTAATTAAATACCATTTGGAGGCATTTAATGTTCGAGCAAAAACGGCTGATTTTCGACAAAAGAGATAACACCCCCCCATTACGTCATGCTTCAGAAATGTGGAAAATGGTCCGTTTTCAAATGTTTTATTTTTGAACGTCAGTTCACATTTGTAGGTGGATCATCAGTGTTAGAGCTAAAATTAGCATGTTTAAAGTGATTTTCATGCTTCCAGGGGCCCAAAACACAAGATTTATGGAATGGTTAAAAGTGCATGAAAATGGCCAATTTACTCACTCTGAGTTCTCAAAAAGGGTTTCTTCACCCCGGGAAGTTAATTAAATACCATTTGGAGGCATTTAATGTTCGAGCAAAAACGGCTGATTTTCGACAAAAGAGATAACACCCCCCCCATTACGTCATGCTTCAGAAATGTGGAAAATGGTCCGTTTTCAAATGTTTTATTTTTGAACGTCAGTTCACATTTGTAGGTGGATCATCAGTGTTAGAGCTAAAATTAGCATGTTTAAAGTGATTTTCATGCTTCCAGGGGCTCGGGAAGTTAATTAAATACCATTTGGAGGCATTTAATGTTCGAGCAAAAACGGCTGATTTTCGACAAAAGAGATAACACCCCCATTACGTCATGCTTCAGAAATGTGGAAAATGGTCCGTTTTCAAATGTTTTATTTTTGAACGTCAGTTCACATTTGTAGGTGGATCATCAGTGTTAGAGCTAAAATTAGCATGTTTAAAGTGATTTTCATGCTTCCAGGGGCTCGGGAAGTTAATTAAATACCATTTGGAGGCATTTAATGTTCGAGCAAAAACGGCTGATTTTCGACAAAAGAGATAACACCCCCCCATTACGTCATGCTTCAGAAATGTGGAAAATGGTCCGTTTTCAAATGTTTTATTTTTGAACGTCAGTTCACATTTGTAGGTGGATCATCAGTGTTAGAGCTAAAATTAGCATGTTTAAAGTGATTTTCATGCTTCCAGGGGCTCGGGAAGTTAATTAAATACCATTTGGAGGCATTTAATGTTCGAGCAAAAACGGCTGATTTTCGACAAAAGAGATAACACCCCCCCATTACGTCATGCTTCAGAAATGTGGAAAATGGTCCGTTTTCAAATGTTTTATTTTTGAACGTCAGTTCACATTTGTAGGTGGATCATCAGTGTTAGAGCTAAAATTAGCATGTTTAAAGTGATTTTCATGCTTCCAGGGGCCCAAAACACAAGATTTATGGAATGGTTAAAAGTGCATGAAAATGGCCAATTTACTCACTCTGGGTTCTCAAAAAGGGTTTCTTCACCCCGGGAAGTTAATTAAATACCATTTGGAGGCATTTAATGTTCGAGCAAAAACGGCAGATTTTCGACAAAAGAGATAACACCCCCCCATTACGTCATGCTTCAGAAATGTGGAAAATGGTCCGTTTTCAAATGTTTTATTTTTGAAAGTCAGTTCACATTTGTAGGTGGATCATCAGTGTTAGAGCTAAAATTAGCATGTTTAAAGTGATTTTCATGCTTCCAGGGGCTCGGGAAGTTAATTAAATACCATTTAGAGGCATTTAATGTTCGAGCAAAAACGGCTGATTTTCGACAAAAGAGATAACACCCCCCCATTACGTCATGCTTCAGAAATGTGGAAAATGGTCCGTTTTCAAATGTTTTATTTTTGAACGTCAGTTCACATTTGTAGGTGGATCATCAGTGTTAGAGCTAAAATTAGCATTTTTAAAGTGATTTTCATGCTTCCAGGGGCTCGGGAAGTTAATTAAATACCATTTGGAGGCATTTAATGTTCGAGCAAAAACTGCTGATTTTCGACAAAAGAGATAACACCCCCCCATTACGTCATGCTTCAGAAATGTGGAAAATGGTCCGTTTTCAAATGTTTTATTTTTGAACGTCAGTTCACATTTGTAGGTGGATCATCAGTGTTAGAGCTAAAATTAGCATGTTTAAAGTGATTTTCATGCTTCCAGGGGCCCAAAACACAAGATTTATGGAATGGTTAAAAGTGCATGAAAATGGCCAATTTACTCACTCTGAGTTCTCAAAAAGGGTTTCTTCACCCCGGGAAGTTAATTAAATACCATTTGGAGGCATTTAATGTTCGAGCAAAAACGGCTGATTTTCGACAAAAGAGATAACACCCCCCCATTACGTCATGCTTCAGAAATGTGGAAAATGGTCCGTTTTCAAATGTTTTATTTTTGAACGTCAGTTCACATTTGTAGGTGGATCATCAGTGTTAGAGCTAAAATTAGCATGTTTAAAGTGATTTTCATGCTTCCAGGGGCCCAAAACACAAGATTTATGGAATGGTTAAAAGTGCATGAAAATGGCCAATTTACTCACTCTGAGTTCTCAAAAAGGGTTTCTTCACCCCGGGAAGTTAATTAAATACCATTTGGAGGCATTTAATGTTCGAGCAAAAACGGCTGATTTTCGACAAAAGAGATAACACCCCCCCATTACGTCATGCTTCAGAAATGTGGAAAATGGTCCGTTTTCAAATGTTTTATTTTTGAACGTCAGTTCACATTTGTAGGTGGATCATCAGTGTTAGAGCTAAAATTAGCATGTTTAAAGTGATTTTCATGCTTCCAGGGGCTCGGGAAGTTAATTAAATACCATTTGGAGGCATTAAATGTTTGAGCAAAAACGGCTGATTTTCGACAAAAGAGATAACACCCCCCCATTACGTCATGCTTCAGAAATGTGGAAAATGGTCCGTTTTCAAATGTTTTATTTTTGAACGTCAGTTCACATTTGTAGGTGGATCATCAGTGTTAGAGCTAAAATTAGCATGTTTAAAGTGATTTTCATGCTTCCAGGGGCTCGGGAAGTTAATTAAATACCATTTGGAGGCATTTAATGTTCGAGCAAAAACGGCTGATTTTCGACAAAAGAGATAACACCCCCCCATTACGTCATGCTTCAGAAATGTGGAAAATGGTCCGTTTTCAAATGTTTTATTTTTGAACGTCAGTTCACATTTGTAGGTGGATCATCAGTGTTAGAGCTAAAATTAGCATGTTTAAAGTGATTTTCATGCTTCCAGGGGCTCGGGAAGTTAATTAAATACCATTTGGAGGCATTTAATGTTCGAGCAAAAACGGCTGATTTTCGACAAAAGAGATAACACCCCCCCATTACGTCATGCTTCAGAAATGTGGAAAATGGTCCGTTTTCAAATGTTTTATTTTTGAACGTCAGTTCACATTTGTAGGTGGATCATCAGTGTTAGAGCTAAAATTAGCATGTTTAAAGTGATTTTCATGCTTCCAGGGGCCCAAAACACAAGATTTATGGAATGGTTAAAAGTGCATGAAAATGGCCAATTTACTCACTCTGAGTTCTCAAAAAGGGTTTCTTCACCCCGGGAAGTTAATTAAATACCATTTGGAGGCATTTAATGTTCGAGTAAAAACGGCTGATTTTCGACAAAAGAGATAACACCCCCCCATTACGTCATGCTTCAGAAATGTGGAAAATGGTCCGTTTTCAAATGTTTTATTTTTGAACGTCAGTTCACATTTGTAGGTGGATCATCAGTGTTAGAGCTAAAATTAGCATGTTTAAAGTGATTTTCATGCTTCCAGGGGCCCAAAACACAAGATTTATGGAATGGTTAAAAGTGCATGAAAATGGCCAATTTACTCACTCTGGGTTCTCAAAAAGGGTTTCTTCACCCCGGGAAGTTAATTAAATACCATTTGGAGGCATTTAATGTTCGAGCAAAAACGGCTGATTTTCGACAAAAGAAATAACACCCCCCCATTACGTCATGCTTCAGAAATGTGGAAAATGGTCCGTTTTCAAATGTTTTATTTTTGAACGTCAGTTCACATTTGTAGGTGGATCATCAGTGTTAGAGCTAAAATTAGCATGTTTAAAGTGATTTTCATGCTTCCAGGGGCTCGGGAAGTTAATTAAATACCATTTGGAGGCATTAAATGTTTGAGCAAAAACGGCTGATTTTCGACAAAAGAGATAACACCCCCCCATTACGTCATGCTTCAGAAATGTGGAAAATGGTCCGTTTTCAAATGTTTTATTTTTGAACGTCAGTTCACATTTGTAGGTGGATCATCAGTGTTAGAGCTAAAATTAGCATGTTTAAAGTGATTTTCATGCTTCCAGGGGCTCGGGAAGTTAATTAAATACCATTTGGAGGCATTTAATGTTCGAGCAAAAACGGCTGATTTTCGACAAAAGAGATAACACCCCCCCATTACGTCATGCTTCAGAAATGTGGAAAATGGTCCGTTTTCAAATGTTTTATTTTTGAACGTCAGTTCACATTTGTAGGTGGATCATCAGTGTTAGAGCTAAAATTAGCATGTTTAAAGTGATTTTCATGCTTCCAGGGGCTCGGGAAGTTAATTAAATACCATTTGGAGGCATTTAATGTTCGAGCAAAAACGGCTGATTTTCGACAAAAGAGATAACACCCCCCCATTACGTCATGCTTCAGAAATGTGGAAAATGGTCCGTTTTCAAATGTTTTATTTTTGAACGTCAGTTCACATTTGTAGGTGGATCATCAGTGTTAGAGCTAAAATTAGCATGTTTAAAGTGATTTTCATGCTTCCAGGGGCCCAAAACACAAGATTTATGGAATGGTTAAAAGTGCATGAAAATGGCCAATTTACTCACTCTGAGTTCTCAAAAAGGGTTTCTTCACCCCGGGAAGTTAATTAAATACCATTTGGAGGCATTTAATGTTCGAGTAAAAACGGCTGATTTTCGACAAAAGAGATAACACCCCCCCATTACGTCATGCTTCAGAAATGTGGAAAATGGTCCGTTTTCAAATGTTTTATTTTTGAACGTCAGTTCACATTTGTAGGTGGATCATCAGTGTTAGAGCTAAAATTAGCATGTTTAAAGTGATTTTCATGCTTCCAGGGGCTCGGGAAGTTAATTAAATACCATTTGGAGGCATTTAATGTTCGAGCAAAAACGGCTGATTTTCGACAAAAGAGATAACACCCCCCCATTACGTCATGCTTCAGAAATGTGGAAAATGGTCCGTTTTCAAATGTTTTATTTTTGAACGTCAGTTCACATTTGTAGGTGGATCATCAGTGTTAGAGCAAAAATTAGCATGTTTAAAGTGATTTTCATGCTTCCAGGGGCTCGGGAAGTTAATTAAATACCATTTGGAGGCATTTAATGTTCGAGCAAAAACGGCTGATTTTCGACAAAAGAGATAACACCCCCCCATTACGTCATGCTTCAGAAATGTGGAAAATGGTCCGTTTTCAAATGTTTTATTTTTGAACGTCAGTTCACATTTGTAGGTGGATCATCAGTGTTAGA
Source organism: Lissotriton vulgaris (assembly GCF_964263255.1). Taxonomy (NCBI): domain Eukaryota; kingdom Metazoa; phylum Chordata; class Amphibia; order Caudata; family Salamandridae; genus Lissotriton; species Lissotriton vulgaris. Next base: position 21,202 of record NW_028245534.1, read on the forward strand.
GCTAAAATTAGCATGTTTAAAGTGATTTTCATGCTTCCAGGGGCCCAAAACACAAGATTTATGGAATGGTTAAAAGTGCATGAAAATGGCCAATTTACTCACTCTGAGTTCTCAAAAAGGGTTTCTTCACCCCGGGAAGTTAATTAAATACCATTTGGAGGTATTTAATGTTCGAGCAAAAACGGCTGATTTTCGACAAAAGAGATAACACCCCCCCATTACGTCATGCTTCAGAAATGTGGAAAATGGTCCGTTTTCAAATGTTTTATTTTTGAACGTCAGTTCACATTTGTAGGTGGATCATCAGTGTTAGAGCTAAAATTAGCATGTTTAAAGTGATTTTCATGCTTCCAGGGGCTCGGGAAGTTAATTAAATACCATTTGGAGGCATTTAATGTTCGAGCAAAAACGGCTGATTTTCGACAAAAGAGATAACACCCCCCCATTACGTCATGCTTCAGAAATGTGGAAAATGGTCCGTTTTCAAATGTTTTATTTTTGAACGTCAGTTCACATTTGTAGGTGGATCATCAGTGTTAGAGCTAAAATTAGCATGTTTAAAGTGATTTTCATGCTTCCAGGGGCTCGGGAAGTTAATTAAATACCATTTGGAGGCATTTAATGTTCGAGCAAAAACGGCTGATTTTCGACAAAAGAGATAACACCCCCCCATTACGTCATGCTTCAGAAATGTGGAAAATGGTCCGTTTTCAAATGTTTTATTTTTGAACGTCAGTTCACATTTGTAGGTGGATCATCAGTGTTAGAGCTAAAATTAGCATGTTTAAAGTGATTTTCATGCTTCCAGGGGCCCAAAACACAAGATTAATGGAATGGTTAAAAGTGCATGAAAATGGCCAATTTACTCACTCTGAGTTCTCAAAAAGGGTTTCTTCACCCCGGGAAGTGAAATAAATACCATTTGGAGGCATTTAATGTTCGAGCAAAAACGGCTGATTTTCGACAAAAGAGATAACACCCCCCCATTACGTCATGCTTCAGAAATGTGGAAAATGGTCCGTTTTCAAATGTTTTATTTTTGAACGTCAGTTCACATTTGTAGGTGAAACATCAGTGTTAGAGCTAAAATTAGCATGTTTAAAGTGATTTTCATGCTTCCAGGGGCTCGGGAAGTTAATTAAATACCATTTGGAGGCATTTAATGTTCGAGCAAAAACGGCTGATTTTCGACAAAAGAGATAACACCCCCCCATTACGTCATGCTTCAGAAATGTGGAAAATGGTCCGTTTTCAAATGTTTTATTTTTGAACGTCAGTTCACATTTGTAGGTGGATCATCAGTGTTAGAGCTAAAATTAGCATGTTTAAAGTGATTTTCATGCTTCCAGGGGCCCAAAACACAAGATTTATGGAATGGTTAAAAGTGCATGAAAATGGCCAATTTACTCACTCTGAGTTCTCAAAAAGGGTTTCTTCACCCCGGGAAGTTAATTAAATACCATTTGGAGGCATTTAATGTTCGAGCAAAAACGGCTGATTTTCGACAAAAGAGATAACACCCCCCCATTACGTCATGCTTCAGAAATGTGGAAAATGGTCCGTTTTCAAATGTTTTATTTTTGAACGTCAGTTCACATTTGTAGGTGGATCATCAGTGTTAGAGCTAAAATTAGCATGTTTAAAGTGATTTTCATGCTTCCAGGGGCCCAAAACACAAGATTTATGGAATGGTTAAAAGTGCATGAAAATGGCCAATTTACTCACTCTGAGTTCTCAAAAAGGGTTTCTTCACCCCGGGAAGTTAATTAAATACCATTTGGAGGTATTTAATGTTCGAGCAAAAACGGCTGATTTTCGACAAAAGAGATAACACCCCCCCATTACGTCATGCTTCAGAAATGTGGAAAATGGTCCGTTTTCAAATGTTTTATTTTTGAACGTCAGTTCACATTTGTAGGTGGATCATCAGTGTTAGAGCTAAAATTAGCATGTTTAAAGTGATTTTCATGCTTCCAGGGGCTCGGGAAGTTAATTAAATACCATTTGGAGGCATTTAATGTTCGAGCAAAAACGGCTGATTTTCGACAAAAGAGATAACACCCCCCCATTACGTCATGCTTCAGAAATGTGGAAAATGGTCCGTTTTCAAATGTTTTATTTTTGAACGTCAGTTCACATTTGTAGGTGGATCATCAGTGTTAGAGCTAAAATTAGCATGTTTAAAGTGATTTTCATGCTTCCAGGGGCTCGGGAAGTTAATTAAATACCATTTGGAGGCATTTAATGTTCGAGCAAAAACGGCTGATTTTCGACAAAAGAGATAACACCCCCCCATTACGTCATGCTTCAGAAATGTGGAAAATGGTCCGTTTTCAAATGTTTTATTTTTGAACGTCAGTTCACATTTGTAGGTGGATCATCAGTGTTAGAGCTAAAATTAGCATGTTTAAAGTGATTTTCATGCTTCCAGGGGCCCAAAACACAAGATTAATGGAATGGTTAAAAGTGCATGAAAATGGCCAATTTACTCACTCTGAGTTCTCAAAAAGGGTTTCTTCACCCCGGGAAGTGAAATAAATACCATTTGGAGGCATTTAATGTTCGAGCAAAAACGGCTGATTTTCGACAAAAGAGATAACACCCCCCCATTACGTCATGCTTCAGAAATGTGGAAAATGGTCCGTTTTCAAATGTTTTATTTTTGAACGTCAGTTCACATTTGTAGGTGAAACATCAGTGTTAGAGCTAAAATTAGCATGTTTAAAGTGATTTTCATGCTTCCAGGGGCTCGGGAAGTTAATTAAATACCATTTGGAGGCATTTAATGTTCGAGCAAAAACGGCTGATTTTCGACAAAAGAGATAACACCCCCCCATTACGTCATGCTTCAGAAATGTGGAAAATGGTCCGTTTTCAAATGTTTTATTTTTGAACGTCAGTTCACATTTGTAGGTGGATCATCAGTGTTAGAGCTAAAATTAGCATGTTTAAAGTGATTTTCATGCTTCCAGGGGCCCAAAACACAAGATTTATGGAATGGTTAAAAGTGCATGAAAATGGCCAATTTACTCACTCTGAGTTCTCAAAAAGGGTTTCTTCACCCCGGGAAGTTAATTAAATACCATTTGGAGGCATTTAATGTTCGAGCAAAAACGGCTGATTTTCGACAAAAGAGATAACACCCCCCCATTACGTCATGCTTCAGAAATGTGGAAAATGGTCCGTTTTCAAATGTTTTATTTTTGAACGTCAGTTCACATTTGTAGGTGGATCATCAGTGTTAGAGCTAAAATTAGCATGTTTAAAGTGATTTTCATGCTTCTAGGGGCCCAAAACACAAGATTTATGGAATGGTTAAAAGTGCATGAAAATGGCCAATTTACTCACTCTGAGTTCTCAAAAAGGGTTTCTTCACCCCGGGAAGTTAATTAAATACCATTTGGAGGCATTTAATGTTCGAGCAAAAACGGCTGATTTTCGACAAAAGAGATAACACCCCCCCATTACGTCATGCTTCAGAAATGTGGAAAATGGTCCGTTTTCAAATGTTTTATTTTTGAACGTCAGTTCACATTTGTAGGTGGATCATCAGTGTTAGAGCTAAAATTAGCATGTTTAAAGTGATTTTCATGCTTCCAGGGGCTCGGGAAGTTAATTAAATACCATTTGGAGGCATTTAATGTTCAAGCAAAAACGGCTGATTTTCGACAAAAGAGATAACACCCCCCCATTACGTCATGCTTCAGAAATGTGGAAAATGGTCCGTTTTCAAATGTTTTATTTTTGAACGTCAGTTCACATTTGTAGGTGGATCATCAGTGTTAGAGCTAAAATTAGCATGTTTAAAGTGATTTTCATGCTTCCAGGGGCTCGGGAAGTTAATTAAATACCATTTGGAGGCATTTAATGTTCGAGCAAAAACGGCTGATTTTCGACAAAAGAGATAACACCCCCCCATTACGTCATGCTTCAGAAATGTGGAAAATGGTCCGTTTTCAAATGTTTTATTTTTGAATGTCAGTTCACATTTGTAGGTGGATCATCAGTGTTAGAGCTAAAATTAGCATGTTTAAAGTGATTTTCATGCTTCCAGGGGCCCAAAACACAAGATTTATGGAATGGTTAAAAGTGCATGAAAATGGCCAATTTACTCACTCTGAGTTCTCAAAAAGGGTTTCTTTACCCCGGGAAGTTAATTAAATACCATTTGGAGGCATTTAATGTTCGAGCAAAAACGGCTGATTTTCGACAAAAGAGATAACACCCCCCCATTACGTCATGCTTCAGAAATGTGGAAAATGGTCCGTTTTCAAATGTTTTATTTTTGAATGTCAGTTCACATTTGTAGGTGGATCATCGGTGTTAGAGCTAAAATTAGCATGTTTAAAGTGATTTTCATGCTTCCAGGGGCCCAAAACACAAGATTTATGGAATGGTTAAAAGTGCATGAAAATGGCCAATTTACTCACTCTGAGTTCTCAAAAAGGGTTTCTTCACCCCGGGAAGTTAATTAAATACCATTTGGAGGCATTTAATGTTCGAGCAAAAACGGCTGATTTTCGACAAAAGAGATAACACCCCCCCATTACGTCATGCTTCAGAAATGTGGAAAATGGTCCGTTTTCAAATGTTTTATTTTTGAACGTCAGTTCACATTTGTAGGTGGATCATCAGTGTTAGAGCTAAAATTAGCATGTTTAAAGTGATTTTCATGCTTCCAGGGGCCCAAAACACAAGATTTATGGAATGGTTAAAAGTGCATGAAAATGGCCAATTTACTCACTCTGAGTTCTCAAAAAGGGTTTCTTCACCCCGGGAAGTTAATTAAATACCATTTGGAGGCATTTAATGTTCGAGCAAAAACGGCTGATTTTCGACAAAAGAGATAACACCCCCCCATTACGTCATGCTTCAGAAATGTGGAAAATGGTCCGTTTTCAAATGTTTTATTTTTGAACGTCAGTTCACATTTGTAGGTGGATCATCAGTGTTAGAGCTAAAATTAGCATGTTTAAAGTGATTTTCATGCTTCCAGGGGCTCGGGAAGTTAATTAAATACCATTTGGAGGCATTTAATGTTCGAGCAAAAACGGCTGATTTTCGACAAAAGAGATAACACCCCCCCATTACGTCATGCTTCAGAAATGTGGAAAATGGTCCGTTTTCAAATGTTTTATTTTTGAACGTCAGTTCACATTTGTAGGTGGATCATCAGTGTTAGAGCTAAAATTAGCATGTTTAAAGTGATTTTCATGCTTCCAGGGGCCCAAAACACAAGATTTATGGAATGGTTAAAAGTGCATGAAAATGGCCAATTTACTCACTCTGAGTTCTCAAAAAGGGTTTCTTCACCCCGGGAAGTTAATTAAATACCATTTGGAGGCATTTAATGTTCGAGCAAAAACGGCTGATTTTCGACAAAAGAGATAACACCCCCCCCATTACGTCATGCTTCAGAAATGTGGAAAATGGTCCGTTTTCAAATGTTTTATTTTTGAACGTCAGTTCACATTTGTAGGTGGATCATCAGTGTTAGAGCTAAAATTAGCATGTTTAAAGTGATTTTCATGCTTCCAGGGGCTCGGGAAGTTAATTAAATACCATTTGGAGGCATTTAATGTTCGAGCAAAAACGGCTGATTTTCGACAAAAGAGATAACACCCCCATTACGTCATGCTTCAGAAATGTGGAAAATGGTCCGTTTTCAAATGTTTTATTTTTGAACGTCAGTTCACATTTGTAGGTGGATCATCAGTGTTAGAGCTAAAATTAGCATGTTTAAAGTGATTTTCATGCTTCCAGGGGCTCGGGAAGTTAATTAAATACCATTTGGAGGCATTTAATGTTCGAGCAAAAACGGCTGATTTTCGACAAAAGAGATAACACCCCCCCATTACGTCATGCTTCAGAAATGTGGAAAATGGTCCGTTTTCAAATGTTTTATTTTTGAACGTCAGTTCACATTTGTAGGTGGATCATCAGTGTTAGAGCTAAAATTAGCATGTTTAAAGTGATTTTCATGCTTCCAGGGGCTCGGGAAGTTAATTAAATACCATTTGGAGGCATTTAATGTTCGAGCAAAAACGGCTGATTTTCGACAAAAGAGATAACACCCCCCCCATTACGTCATGCTTCAGAAATGTGGAAAATGGTCCGTTTTCAAATGTTTTATTTTTGAATGTCAGTTCACATTTGTAGGTGGATCATCAGTGTTAGAGCTAAAATTAGCATGTTTAAAGTGATTTTCATGCTTCCAGGGGCTCGGGAAGTTAATTAAATACCATTTGGAGGCATTTAATGTTCGAGCAAAAACGGCTGATTTTCGACAAAAGAGATAACACCCCCCCATTACGTCATGCTTCAGAAATGTGGAAAATGGTCCGTTTTCAAATGTTTTATTTTTGAACGTCAGTTCACATTTGTAGGTGGATCATCAGTGTTAGAGCAAAAATTAGCATGTTTAAAGTGATTTTCATGCTTCCAGGGGCTCGGGAAGTTAATTAAATACCATTTGGAGGCATTTAATGTTCGAGCAAAAACGGCTGATTTTCGACAAAAGAGATAACACCCCCCCATTACGTCATGCTTCAGAAATGTGGAAAATGGTCCGTTTTCAAATGTTTTATTTTTGAACGTCAGTTCACATTTGTAGGTGGATCATCAGTGTTAGAGCTAAAATTAGCATGTTTAAAGTGATTTTCATGCTTCCAGGGGCCCAAAACACAAGATTTATGGAATGGTTAAAAGTGCATGAAAATGGCCAATTTACTCACTCTGAGTTCTCAAAAAGGGTTTCTTCACCCCGGGAAGTTAATTAAATACCATTTGGAGGCATTTAATGTTCGAGCAAAAATGGCTGATTTTCGACAAAAGAGATAACACCCCCCCATTACGTCATGCTTCAGAAATGTGGAAAATGGTCCGTTTTCAAATGTTTTATTTTTGAACGTCAGTTCACATTTGTAGGTGGATCATCAGTGTTAGAGCTAAAATTAGCATGTTTAAAGTGATTTTCATGCTTCCAGGGGCTCGGGAAGTTAATTAAATACCATTTGGAGGCATTTAATGTTCGAGCAAAAACGGCTGATTTTCGACAAAAGAGATAACACCCCCCCATTACGTCATGCTTCAGAAATGTGGAAAATGGTCCGTTTTCAAATGTTTTATTTTTGAACGTCAGTTCACATTTGTAGGTGGATCATCAGTGTTAGAGCTAAAATTAGCATGTTTAAAGTGATTTTCATGCTTCCAGGGGCTCGGGAAGTTAATTAAATACCATTTGGAGGCATTTAATGTTCGAGCAAAAACGGCTGATTTTCGACAAAAGAGATAACACCCCCCCATTACGTCATGCTTCAGAAATGTGGAAAATGGTCTGTTTTCAAATGTTTTATTTTTGAACGTCAGTTCACATTTGTAGGTGGATCATCAGTGTTAGAGCTAAAATTAGCATGTTTAAAGTGATTTTCATGCTTCCAGGGGCCCAAAACACAAGATTAATGGAATGGTTAAAAGTGCATGAAAATGGCCAATTTACTCACTCTGAGTTCTCAAAAAGGGTTTCTTCACCCCGGGAAGTGAAATAAATACCATTTGGAGGCATTTAATGTTCGAGCAAAAACGGCTGATTTTCGACAAAAGAGATAACACCCCCCCATTACGTCATGCTTCAGAAATGTGGAAAATGGTCCGTTTTCAAATGTTTTATTTTTGAACGTCAGTTCACATTTGTAGGTGAAACATCAGTGTTAGAGCTAAAATTAGCATGTTTAAAGTGATTTTCATGCTTCCAGGGGCTCGGGAAGTTAATTAAATACCATTTGGAGGCATTTAATGTTCGAGCAAAAACGGCTGATTTTCGACAAAAGAGATAACACCCCCCCATTACGTCATGCTTCAGAAATGTGGAAAATGGTCCGTTTTCAAATGTTTTATTTTTGAACGTCAGTTCACATTTGTAGGTGGATCATCAGTGTTAGAGCTAAAATTAGCATGTTTAAAGTGATTTTCATGCTTCCAGGGGCCCAAAACACAAGATTTATGGAATGGTTAAAAGTGCATGAAAATGGCCAATTTACTCACTCTGAGTTCTCAAAAAGGGTTTCTTCACCCCGGGAAGTTAATTAAATACCATTTGGAGGCATTTAATGTTCGAGCAAAAACGGCTGATTTTCGACAAAAGAGATAACACCCCCCCATTACGTCATGCTTCAGAAATGTGGAAAATGGTCCGTTTTCAAATGTTTTATTTTTGAACGTCAGTTCACATTTGTAGGTGGATCATCAGTGTTAGAGCTAAAATTAGCATGTTTAAAGTGATTTTCATGCTTCCAGGGGCCCAAAACACAAGATTTATGGAATGGTTAAAAGTGCATGAAAATGGCCAATTTACTCACTCTGAGTTCCCAAAAAGGGTTTCTTCACCCCGGGAAGTTAATTAAATACCATTTGGAGGCATTTAATGTTCGAGCAAAAACGGCTGATTTTCGACAAAAGAGATAACACCCCCCCATTACGTCATGCTTCAGAAATGTGAAAAATGGTCCGTTTTCAAATGTTTTATTTTTGAACGTCAGTTCACATTTGTAGGTGGATCATCAGTGTTAGAGCTAAAATTAGCATGTTTAAAGTGATTTTCATGCTTCCAGGGGCTCGGGAAGTTAATTAAATACCATTTGGAGGCATTTAATGTTCAAGCAAAAACGGCTGATTTTCGACAAAAGAGATAACACCCCCCCATTACGTCATGCTTCAGAAATGTGGAAAATGGTCCGTTTTCAAATGTTTTATTTTTGAACGTCAGTTCACATTTGTAGGTGGATCATCAGTGTTAGAGCTAAAATTAGCATGTTTAAAGTGATTTTCATGCTTCCAGGGGCTCGGGAAGTTAATTAAATACCATTTGGAGGCATTTAATGTTCGAGCAAAAACGGCTGATTTTTGACAAAAGAGATAACACCCCCCCATTACGTCATGCTTCAGAAATGTGGAAAATGGTCCGTTTTCAAATGTTTTATTTTTGAATGTCAGTTCACATTTGTAGGTGGATCATCAGTGTTAGAGCTAAAATTAGCATGTTTAAAGTGATTTTCATGCTTCCAGGGGCCCAAAACACAAGATTTATGGAATGGTTAAAAGTGCATGAAAATGGCCAATTTACTCACTCTGAGTTCTCAAAAAGGGTTTCTTCACCCCGGGAAGTTAATTAAATACCATTTGGAGGCATTTAATGTTCGAGCAAAAACGGCTTATTTTCGACAAAAGAGATAACACCCCCCTATTACGTCATGCTTCAGAAATGTGGAAAATGGTCCGTTTTCAAATGTTTTATTTTTGAACGTCAGTTCACATTTGTAGGTGGATCATCAGTGTTAGAGCTAAAATTAGCATGTTTAAAGTGATTTTCATGCTTCCAGGGGCCCAAAACACAAGATTTATGGAATGGTTAAAAGTGCATGAAAATGGCCAATTTACTCACTCTGAGTTCTCAAAAAGGGTTTCTTCACCCCGGGAAGTTAATTAAATACCATTTGGAGGCATTTAATGTTCGAGCAAAAACGGCTGATTTTCGACAAAAGAGATAACACCCCCCCATTACGTCATGCTTCAGAAATGTGGAAAATGGTCCGTTTTCAAATGTTTTATTTTTGAACGTCAGTTCACATTTGTAGGTGGATCATCAGTGTTAGAGCTAAAATTAGCATGTTTAAAGTGATTTTCATGCTTCCAGGGGCTCGGGAAGTTAATTAAATACCATTTGGAGGCATTTAATGTTCGAGCAAAAACGGCTGATTTTCGACAAAAGAGATAACACCCCCCCATTACGTCATGCTTCAGAAATGTGGAAAATGGTCCGTTTTCAAATGTTTTATTTTTGAACGTCAGTTCACATTTGTAGGTGGATCATCAGTGTTAGAGCTAAAATTAGCATGTTTAAAGTGATTTTCATGCTTCCAGGGGCCCAAAACACAAGATTTATGGAATGGTTAAAAGTGCATGAAAATGGCCAATTTACTCACTCTGAGTTCTCAAAAAGGGTTTCTTCACCCCGGGAAGTTAATTAAATACCATTTGAAGGCATTTAATGTTCGAGCAAAAACGGCTGATTTTCGACAAAAGAGATAACACCCCCCCCATTACGTCATGCTTCAGAAATGTGGAAAATGGTCCGTTTTCAAATGTTTTATTTTTGAACGTCAGTTCACATTTGTAGGTGGATCATCAGTGTTAGAGCTAAAATTAGCATGTTTAAAGTGATTTTCATGCTTCCAGGGGCTCGGGAAGTTAATTAAATACCATTTGGAGGCATTTAATGTTCGAGCAAAAACGGCTGATTTTCGACAAAAGAGATAACACCCCCATTACGTCATGCTTCAGAAATGTGGAAAATGGTCCGTTTTCAAATGTTTTATTTTTGAACGTCAGTTCACATTTGTAGGTGGATCATCAGTGTTAGAGCTAAAATTAGCATGTTTAAAGTGATTTTCATGCTTCCAGGGGCTCGGGAAGTTAATTAAATACCATTTGGAGGCATTTAATGTTCGAGCAAAAACGGCTGATTTTCGACAAAAGAGATAACACCCCCCCATTACGTCATGCTTCAGAAATGTGGAAAATGGTCCGTTTTCAAATGTTTTATTTTTGAACGTCAGTTCACATTTGTAGGTGGATCATCAGTGTTAGAGCTAAAATTAGCATGTTTAAAGTGATTTTCATGCTTCCAGGGGCTCGGGAAGTTAATTAAATACCATTTGGAGGCATTTAATGTTCGAGCAAAAACGGCTGATTTTCGACAAAAGAGATAACACCCCCCCATTACGTCATGCTTCAGAAATGTGGAAAATGGTCCGTTTTCAAATGTTTTATTTTTGAACGTCAGTTCACATTTGTAGGTGGATCATCAGTGTTAGAGCTAAAATTAGCATGTTTAAAGTGATTTTCATGCTTCCAGGGGCCCAAAACACAAGATTTATGGAATGGTTAAAAGTGCATGAAAATGGCCAATTTACTCACTCTGGGTTCTCAAAAAGGGTTTCTTCACCCCGGGAAGTTAATTAAATACCATTTGGAGGCATTTAATGTTCGAGCAAAAACGGCTGATTTTCGACAAAAGAGATAACACCCCCCCATTACGTCATGCTTCAGAAATGTGGAAAATGGTCCGTTTTCAAATGTTTTATTTTTGAAAGTCAGTTCACATTTGTAGGTGGATCATCAGTGTTAGAGCTAAAATTAGCATGTTTAAAGTGATTTTCATGCTTCCAGGGGCTCGGGAAGTTAATTAAATACCATTTAGAGGCATTTAATGTTCGAGCAAAAACGGCTGATTTTCGACAAAAGAGATAACACCCCCCCATTACGTCATGCTTCAGAAATGTGGAAAATGGTCCGTTTTCAAATGTTTTATTTTTGAACGTCAGTTCACATTTGTAGGTGGATCATCAGTGTTAGAGCTAAAATTAGCATGTTTAAAGTGATTTTCATGCTTCCAGGGGCTCGGGAAGTTAATTAAATACCATTTGGAGGCATTTAATGTTCGAGCAAAAACTGCTGATTTTCGACAAAAGAGATAACACCCCCCCATTACGTCATGCTTCAGAAATGTGGAAAATGGTCCGTTTTCAAATGTTTTATTTTTGAACGTCAGTTCACATTTGTAGGTGGATCATCAGTGTTAGAGCTAAAATTAGCATGTTTAAAGTGATTTTCATGCTTCCAGGGGCCCAAAACACAAGATTTATGGAATGGTTAAAAGTGCATGAAAATGGCCAATTTACTCACTCTGAGTTCTCAAAAAGGGTTTCTTCACCCCGGGAAGTTAATTAAATACCATTTGGAGGCATTTAATGTTCGAGCAAAAACGGCTGATTTTCGACAAAAGAGATAACACCCCCCCATTACGTCATGCTTCAGAAATGTGGAAAATGGTCCGTTTTCAAATGTTTTATTTTTGAACGTCAGTTCACATTTGTAGGTGGATCATCAGTGTTAGAGCTAAAATTAGCATGTTTAAAGTGATTTTCATGCTTCCAGGGGCTCGGGAAGTTAATTAAATACCATTTGGAGGCATTAAATGTTTGAGCAAAAACGGCTGATTTTCGACAAAAGAGATAACACCCCCCCATTACGTCATGCTTCAGAAATGTGGAAAATGGTCCGTTTTCAAATGTTTTATTTTTGAACGTCAGTTCACATTTGTAGGTGGATCATCAGTGTTAGAGCTAAAATTAGCATGTTTAAAGTGATTTTCATGCTTCCAGGGGCTCGGGAAGTTAATTAAATACCATTTGGAGGCATTTAATGTTCGAGCAAAAACGGCTGATTTTCGACAAAAGAGATAACACCCCCCCATTACGTCATGCTTCAGAAATGTGGAAAATGGTCCGTTTTCAAATGTTTTATTTTTGAACGTCAGTTCACATTTGTAGGTGGATCATCAGTGTTAGAGCTAAAATTAGCATGTTTAAAGTGATTTTCATGCTTCCAGGGGCCCAAAACACAAGATTTATGGAATGGTTAAAAGTGCATGAAAATGGCCAATTTACTCACTTGAGTTCTCAAAAAGGGTTTCTTCACCCCGGGAAGTTAATTAAATACCATTTGGAGGCATTTAATGTTCGAGCAAAAACGGCTGATTTTCGACAAAAGAGATAACACCCCCCCATTACGTCATGCTTCAGAAATGTGGAAAATGGTCCGTTTTCAAATGTTTTATTTTTGAACGTCAGTTCACATTTGTAGGTGGATCATCAGTGTTAGAGCTAAAATTAGCATGTTTAAAGTGATTTTCATGCTTCCAGGGGCTCGGGAAGTTAATTAAATACCATTTGGAGGCATTTAATGTTCGAGCAAAAACGGCTGATTTTCGACAAAAGAGATAACACCCCCCATTACGTCATGCTTCAGAAATGTGGAAAATGGTCCGTTTTCAAATGTTTTATTTTTGAACGTCAGTTCACATTTGTAGGTGGATCATCAGTGTTAGAGCTAAAATTAGCATGTTTAAAGTGATTTTCATGCTTCCAGGGGCTCGGGAAGTTAATTAAATACCATTTGGAGGCATTTAATGTTCGAGCAAAAACGGCTGATTTTCGACAAAAGAGATAACACCCCCCCATTACGTCATGCTTCAGAAATGTGGAAAATGGTCCGTTTTCAAATGTTTTATTTTTGAACGTCAGTTCACATTTGTAGGTGGATCATCAGTGTTAGAGCTAAAATTAGCATGTTTAAAGTGATTTTCATGCTTCCAGGGGCCCAAAACACAAGATTTATGGAATGGTTAAAAGTGCATGAAAATGGCCAATTTACTCACTCTGGGTTCTCAAAAAGGGTTTCTTCACCCCGGGAAGTTAATTAAATACCATTTGGAGGCATTTAATGTTCGAGCAAAAACGGCTGATTTTCGACAAAAGAGATAACACCCCCCCATTACGTCATGCTTCAGAAATGTGGAAAATGGTCCGTTTTCAAATGTTTTATTTTTGAACGTCAGTTCACATTTGTAGGTGGATCATCAGTGTTAGAGCTAAAATTAGCATGTTTAAAGTGATTTTCATGCTTCCAGGGGCTCGGGAAGTTAATTAAATACCATTTTGAGGCATTTAATGTTCGAGCAAAAACGGCTGATTTTCGACAAAAGAGATAACACCCCCCCATTACGTCATGCTTCAGAAATGTGGAAAATGGTCCGTTTTCAAATGTTTTATTTTTGAACGTCAGTTCACATTTGTAGGTGGATCATCAGTGTTAGAGCTAAAATTAGCATGTTTAAAGTGATTTTCATGCTTCCAGGGGCTCGGGAAGTTAATTAAATACCATTTGGAGGCATTTAATGTTCGAGCAAAAACGGCTGATTTTCGACAAAAGAGATAACACCCCCCCATTACGTCATGCTTCAGAAATGTGGAAAATGGTCCGTTTTCAAATGTTTTATTTTTGAACGTCAGTTCACATTTGTAGGTGGATCATCAGTGTTAGAGCTAAAATTAGCATGTTTAAAGTGATTTTCATGCTTCCAGGGGCCCAAAACACAAGATTTATGGAATGGTTAAAAGTGCATGAAAATGGCCAATTTACTCACTCTGAGTTCTCAAAAAGGGTTTCTTCACCCCGGGAAGTTAATTAAATACCATTTGGAGGCATTTAATGTTCGAGCAAAAACGGCTGATTTTCGACAAAAGAGATAACACCCCCCCATTACGTCATGCTTCAGAAATGTGGAAAATGGTCCGTTTTCAAATGTTTTATTTTTGAACGTCAGTTCACATTTGTAGGTGGATCATCAGTGTTAGAGCTAAAATTAGCATGTTTAAAGTGATTTTCATGCTTCCAGGGGCTCGGGAAGTTAATTAAATACCATTTGGAGGCATTTAATGTTTGAGCAAAAACGGCTGATTTTCGACAAAAGAGATAACACCCCCATTACGTCATGCTTCAGAAATGTGGAAAATGGTCCGTTTTCAAATGTTTTATTTTTGAACGTCAGTTCACATTTGTAGGTGGATCATCAGTGTTAGAGCTAAAATTAGCATGTTTAAAGTGATTTTCATGCTTCCAGGGGCTCGGGAAGTTAATTAAATACCATTTGGAGGCATTTAATGTTCGAGTAAAAACGGCTGATTTTCGACAAAAGAGATAACACCCCCCCATTACGTCATGCTTCAGAAATGTGGAAAATGGTCCGTTTTCAAATGTTTTATTTTTGAACGTCAGTTCACATTTGTAGGTGGATCATCAGTGTTAGAGCTAAAATTAGCATGTTTAAAGTGATTTTCATGCTTCCAGGGGCTCGGGAAGTTAATTAAATACCATTTGGAGGCATTTAATGTTCGAGCAAAAACGGCTGATTTTCGACAAAAGAGATAACACCCCCCCATTACGTCATGCTTCAGAAATGTGGAAAATGGTCCGTTTTCAAATGTTTTATTTTTGAACGTCAGTTCACATTTGTAGGTGGATCATCAGTGTTAGAGCTAAAATTAGCATGTTTAAAGTGATTTTCATGCTTCCAGGGGCTCGGGAAGTTAATTAAATACCATTTGGAGGCATTTAATGTTCGAGCAAAAACGGCTGATTTTCGACAAAAGAGATAACACCCCCCCATTACGTCATGCTTCAGAAATGTGGAAAATGGTCCGTTTTCAAATGTTTTATTTTTGAACGTCAGTTCACATTTGTAGGTGGATCATCAGTGTTAGAGCTAAAATTAGCATGTTTAAAGTGATTTTCATGCTTCCAGGGGCCCAAAACACAAGATTTATGGAATGGTTAAAAGTGCATGAAAATGGCCAATTTACTCACTCTGAGTTCTCAAAAAGGGTTTCTTCACCCCGGGAAGTTAATTAAATACCATTTGGAGGCATTTAATGTTCGAGCAAAAACGGCTGATTTTCGACAAAAGAGATAACACCCCCCCATTACGTCATGCTTCAGAAATGTGGAAAATGGTCCGTTTTCAAATGTTTTATTTTTGAACGTCAGTTCACATTTGTAGGTGGATCATCAGTGTTAGAGCTAAAATTAGCATGTTTAAAGTGATTTTCATGCTTCCAGGGGCTCGGGAAGTTAATTAAATACCATTTGGAGGCATTTAATGTTCGAGCAAAAACGGCTGATTTTCGACAAAAGTGATAACACCCCCCCATTACGTCATGCTTCAGAAATGTGGAAAATGGTCCGTTTTCAAATGTTTTATTTTTGAACGTCAGTTCACATTTGTAGGTGGATCATCAGTGTTAGAGCTAAAATTAGCATGTTTAAAGTGATTTTCATGCTTCCAGGGGCTCGGGAAGTTAATTAAATACCATTTGGAGGCATTTAATGTTCAAGCAAAAACGGCTGATTTTCGACAAAAGAGATAACACCCCCCCATTACGTCATGCTTCAGAAATGTGGAAAATGGTCCGTTTTCAAATGTTTTATTTTTGAACGTCAGTTCACATTTGTAGGTGGATCATCAGTGTTAGAGCTAAAATTAGCATGTTTAAAGTGATTTTCATGCTTCCAGGGGCTCGGGAAGTTAATTAAATACCATTTGGAGGCATTTAATGTTCGAGAAAAAACGGCTGATTTTCGACAAAAGAGATAACACCCCCCCATTACGTCATGCTTCAGAAATGTGGAAAATGGTCCGTTTTCAAATGTTTTATTTTTGAACGTCAGTTCACATTTGTAGGTGGATCATCAGTGTTAGAGCTAAAATTAGCATGTTTAAAGTGATTTTCATGCTTCCAGGGGCCCAAAACACAAGATTTATGGAATGGTTAAAAGTGCATGAAAATGGCCAATTTACTCACTCTGAGTTCTCAAAAAGGGTTTCTTCACCCCGGGAAGTTAATTAAATACCATTTGGAGGCATTTAATGTTCGAGCAAAAACGGCTGATTTTCGACAAAAGAGATAACACCCCCCCATTACGTCATGCTTCAGAAATGTGGAAAATGGTCCGTTTTCAAATGTTTTATTTTTGAACGTCAGTTCACATTTGTAGGTGGATCATCAGTGTTAGAGCTAAAATTAGCATGTTTAAAGTGATTTTCATGCTTCCAGGGGCCCAAAACACAAGATTTATGGAATGGTTAAAAGTGCATGAAAATGGCCAATTTACTCACTCTGAGTTCTCAAAAAGGGTTTCTTCACCCCGGGAAGTTAATTAAATACCATTTGGAGGCATTTAATGTTCGAGCAAAAACGGCTGATTTTCGACAAAAGAGATAACACCCCCCCATTACGTCATGCTTCAGAAATGTGGAAAATGGTCCGTTTTCAAATGTTTTATTTTTGAACGTCAGTTCACATTTGTAGGTGGATCATCAGTGTTAGAGCTAAAATTAGCATGTTTAAAGTGATTTTCATGCTTCCAGGGGCCCAAAACACAAGATTTATGGAATGGTTAAAAGTGCATGAAAATGGCCAATTTACTCACTCTGAGTTCTCAAAAAGGGTTTCTTCACCCCGGGAAGTTAATTAAATACCATTTGGAGGCATTTAATGTTCGAGCAAAAACGGCTGATTTTCGACAAAAGAGATAACACCCCCCCATTACGTCATGCTTCAGAAATGTGGAAAATGGTCCGTTTTCAAATGTTTTATTTTTGAACGTCAGTTCACATTTGTAGGTGGATCATCAGTGTTAGAGCTAAAATTAGCATGTTTAAAGTGATTTTCATGCTTCCAGGGGCTCGGGAAGTTAATTAAATACCATTTGGAGGCATTTAATGTTCGAGCAAAAACGGCTGATTTTCGACAAAAGAGATAACACCCCCATTACGTCATGCTTCAGAAATGTGGAAAATGGTCCGTTTTCAAATGTTTTATTTTTGAACGTCAGTTCACATTTGTAGGTGGATCATCAGTGTTAGAGCTAAAATTAGCATGTTTAAAGTGATTTTCATGCTTCCAGGGGCTCGGGAAGTTAATTAAATACCATTTGGAGGCATTTAATGTTCGAGCAAAAACGGCTGATTTTCGACAAAAGAGATAACACCCCCCCATTACGTCATGCTTCAGAAATGTGGAAAATGGTCCGTTTTCAAATGTTTTATTTTTGAACGTCAGTTCACATTTGTAGGTGGATCATCAGTGTTAGAGCTAAAATTAGCATGTTTAAAGTGATTTTCATGCTTCCAGGGGCTCGGGAAGTTAATTAAATACCATTTGGAGGCATTTAATGTTCGAGCAAAAACGGCTGATTTTCGACAAAAGAGATAACACCCCCCCATTACGTCATGCTTCAGAAATGTGGAAAATGGTCCGTTTTCAAATGTTTTATTTTTGAACGTCAGTTCACATTTGTAGGTGGATCATCAGTGTTAGAGCTAAAATTAGCATGTTTAAAGTGATTTTCATGCTTCCAGGGGCCCAAAACACAAGATTTATGGAATGGTTAAAAGTGCATGAAAATGGCCAATTTACTCACTCTGGGTTCTCAAAAAGGGTTTCTTCACCCCGGGAAGTTAATTAAATACCATTTGGAGGCATTTAATGTTCGAGCAAAAACTTCTGATTTTCGACAAAAGAGATAACACCCCCCCATTACGTCATGCTTCAGAAATGTGGAAAATGGTCCGTTTTCAAATGTTTTATTTTTGAAAGTCCGTTCACATTTGTAGGTGGATCATCAGTGTTAGAGCTAAAATTAGCATGTTTAAAGTGATTTTCATGCTTCCAGGGGCTCGGGAAGTTAATTAAATACCATTTGGAGGCATTTAATGTTCGAGCAAAAACGGCTGATTTTCGACAAAAGAGATAACACCCCCCCATTACGTCATGCTTCAGAAATGTGGAAAATGGTCCGTTTTCAAATGTTTTATTTTTGAACGTCAGTTCACATTTGTAGGTGGATCATCAGTGTTAGAGCTAAAATTAGCATGTTTAAAGTGATTTTCATGCTTCCAGGGGCTCAGGAAGTTAATTAAATACCATTTGGAGGCATTTAATGTTCGAGCAAAAACTGCTGATTTTCGACAAAAGAGATAACACCCCCCCATTACGTCATGCTTCCGAAATGTGGAAAATGGTCCGTTTTCAAATGTTTTATTTTTGAACCTCAGTTCACATTTGTAGGTGGATCATCAGTGTTAGAGCTAAAATTAGCATGTTTAAAGTGATTTTCATGCTTCCAGGGGCCCAAAACACAAGATTTATGGAATGGTTAAAAGTGCATGAAAATGGCCAATTTACTCACTCTGAGTTCTCAAAAAGGGTTTCTTCACCCCGGGAAGTTAATTAAATACCATTTGGAGGCATTTAATGTTCGAGCAAAAACGGCTGATTTTCGACAAAAGAGATAACACCCCCCCATTACGTCATGCTTCAGAAATGTGGAAAATGGTCCGTTTTCAAATGTTTTATTTTTGAACGTCAGTTCACATTTGTAGGTGGATCATCAGTGTTAGAGCTAAAATTAGCATGTTTAAAGTGATTTTCATGCTTCCAGGGGCTCGGGAAGTTAATTAAATACCATTTGGAGGCATTAAATGTTTGAGCAAAAACGGCTGATTTTCGACAAAAGAGATAACACCCCCCCATTACGTCATGCTTCAGAAATGTGGAAAATGGTCCGTTTTCAAATGTTTTATTTTTGAACGTCAGTTCACATTTGTAGGTGGATCATCAGTGTTAGAGCTAAAATTAGCATGTTTAAAGTGATTTTCATGCTTCCAGGGGCTCGGGAAGTTAATTAAATACCATTTGGAGGCATTTAATGTTCGAGTAAAAACGGCTGATTTTCGACAAAAGAGATAACACCCCCCCATTACGTCATGCTTCAGAAATGTGGAAAATGGTCCGTTTTCAAATGTTTTATTTTTGAACGTCAGTTCACATTTGTAGGTGGATCATCAGTGTTAGAGCTAAAATTAGCATGTTTAAAGTGATTTTCATGCTTCCAGGGGCTCGGGAAGTTAATTAAATACCATTTGGAGGCATTTAATGTTCGAGCAAAAACGGCTGATTTTCGACAAAAGAGATAACACCCCCCCATTACGTCATGCTTCAGAAATGTGGAAAATGGTCCGTTTTCAAATGTTTTATTTTTGAACGTCAGTTCACATTTGTAGGTGGATCATCAGTGTTAGAGCTAAAATTCGCATGTTTAAAGTGATTTTCATGCTTCCAGGGGCTCGGGAAGTTAATTAAATACCATTTGGAGGCATTTAATGTTCGAGCAAAAACGGCTGATTTTCGACAAAAGAGATAACACCCCCCCATTACGTCATGCTTCAGAAATGTGGAAAATGGTCCGTTTTCAAATGTTTTATTTTTGAACGTCAGTTCACATTTGTAGGTGGATCATCAGTGTTAGAGCTAAAATTAGCATGTTTAAAGTGATTTTCATGCTTCCAGGGGCTCGGGAAGTTAATTAAATACCATTTGGAGGCATTTAATGTTCGAGCAAAAACGGCTGATTTTCGACAAAAGAGATAACACCCCCCCATTACGTCATGCTTCAGAAATGTGGAAAATGGTCCGTTTTCAAATGTTTTATTTTTGAACGTCAGTTCACATTTGTAGGTGGATCATCAGTGTTACAGCTAAAATTAGCATGTTTAAAGTGATTTTCATGCTTCCAGGGGTCCAAAACACAAGATTTATGGAATGGTTAAAAGTGCATGAAAATGGCCAATTTACTCACTCTGGGTTCTCAAAAAGGGTTTCTTCACCCCGGGAAGTTAATTAAATACCATTTGGAGGCATTTAATGTTCGAGCAAAAACGGCTGATTTTCGACAAAAGAGATAACACCCCCCCATTACGTCATGCTTCAGAAATGTGGAAAATGGTCCGTTTTCAAATGTTTTATTTTTGAAAGTCAGTTCACATTTGTAGGTGGATCATCAGTGTTAGAGCTAAAATTAGCATGTTTAAAGTGATTTTCATGCTTCCAGGGGCTCGGGAAGTTAATTAAATACCATTTGGAGGCATTTAATGTTCGAGCAAAAACGGCTGATTTTCGACAAAAGAGATAACACCCCCCCATTACGTCATGCTTCAGAAATGTGGAAAATGGTCCGTTTTCAAATGTTTTATTTTTGAACGTCAGTTCACATTTGTAGGTGGATCATCAGTGTTAGAGCTAAAATTAGCATGTTTAAAGTGATTTTCATGCTTCCAGGGGCTCGGGAAGTTAATTAAATACCATTTGGAGGCATTTAATGTTCGAGCAAAAACTGCTGATTTTCGACAAAAGAGATAACACCCCCCCATTACGTCATGCTTCAGAAATGTGGAAAATGGTCCGTTTTCAAATGTTTTATTTTTGAACGTCAGTTCACATTTGTAGGTGGATCATCAGTGTTAGAGCTAAACTTAGCATGTTTAAAGTGATTTTCATGCTTCCAGGGGCCCAAAACACAAGATTTATGGAATGGTTAAAAGTGCATGAAAATGGCCAATTTACTCACTCTGAGTTCTCAAAAAGGGTTTCTTCACCCCGGGAAGTTAATTAAATACCATTTGGAGGCATTTAATGTTCGAGCAAAAACGGCTGATTTTCGACAAAAGAGATAACACCCCCCCATTACGTCATGCTTCAGAAATGTGGAAAATGGTCCGTTTTCAAATGTTTTATTTTTGAACGTCAGTTCACATTTGTAGGTGGATCATCAGTGTTAGAGCTAAAATTAGCATGTTTAAAGTGATTTTCATGCTTCCAGGGGCTCGGGAAGTTAATTAAATACCATTTGGAGGCATTAAATGTTTGAGCAAAAACGGCTGATTTTCGACAAAAGAGATAACACCCCCCCATTACGTCATGCTTCAGAAATGTGGAAAATGGTCCGTTTTCAAATGTTTTATTTTTGAACGTCAGTTCACATTTGTAGGTGGATCATCAGTGTTAGAGCTAAAATTAGCATGTTTAAAGTGATTTTCATGCTTCCAGGGGCTCGGGAAGTTAATTAAATACCATTTGGAGGCATTTAATGTTCGAGCAAAAACGGCTGATTTTCGACAAAAGAGATAACACCCCCCCATTACGTCATGCTTCAGAAATGTGGAAAATGGTCCGTTTTCAAATGTTTTATTTTTGAACGTCAGTTCACATTTGTAGGTGGATCATCAGTGTTAGAGCTAAAATTAGCATGTTTAAAGTGATTTTCATGCTTCCAGGGGCTCGGGAAGTTAATTAAATACCATTTGGAGGCATTTAATGTTCGAGCAAAAACGGCTGATTTTCGACAAAAGAGATAACACCCCCCCATTACGTCATGCTTCAGAAATGTGGAAAATGGTCCGTTTTCAAATGTTTTATTTTTGAACGTCAGTTCACATTTGTAGGTGGATCATCAGTGTTAGAGCTAAAATTAGCATGTTTAAAGTGATTTTCATGCTTCCAGGGGCTCGGGAAGTTAATTAAATACCATTTGGAGGCATTTAATGTTCGAGCAAAAACGGCTGATTTTCGACAAAAGAGATAACACCCCCCCATTACGTCATGCTTCAGAAATGTGGAAAATGGTCCGTTTTCAAATGTTTTATTTTTGAACGTCAGTTCACATTTGTAGGTGGATCATCAGTGTTAGAGCTAAAATTAGCATGTTTAAAGTGATTTTCATGCTTCCAGGGGCCCAAAACACAAGATTAATGGAATGGTTAAAAGTGCATGAAAATGGCCAATTTACTCACTCTGAGTTCTCAAAAAGGGTTTCTTCACCCCGGGAAGTGAAATAAATACCATTTGGAGGCATTTAATGTTCGAGCAAAAACGGCTGATTTTCGACAAAAGAGATAACACCCCCCCATTACGTCATGTTCAGAAATGTGGAAAATGGTCCGTTTTCAAATGTTTTATTTTTGAACGTCAGTTCACATTTGTAGGTGAAACATCAGTGTTAGAGCTAAAATTAGCATGTTTAAAGTGATTTTCATGCTTCCAGGGGCTCGGGAAGTTAATTAAATACCATTTGGAGGCATTTAATGTTCGAGCAAAAACGGCTGATTTTCGACAAAAGAGATAACACCCCCCCATTACGTCATGCTTCAGAAATGTGGAAAATGGTCCGTTTTCAAATGTTTTATTTTTGAACGTCAGTTCACATTTGTAGGTGGATCATCAGTGTTAGAGCTAAAATTAGCATGTTTAAAGTGATTTTCATGCTTCCAGGGGCCCAAAACACAAGATTTATGGAATGGTTAAAAGTGCATGAAAATGGCCAATTTACTCACTCTGAGTTCTCAAAAAGGGTTTCTTCACCCCGGGAAGTTAATTAAATACCATTTGGAGGCATTTAATGTTCGAGCAAAAACGGCTGATTTTCGACAAAAGAGATAACACCCCCCCATTACGTCATGCTTCAGAAATGTGGAAAATGGTCCGTTTTCAAATGTTTTATTTTTGAACGTCAGTTCACATTTGTAGGTGGATCATCAGTGTTAGAGCTAAAATTAGCATGTTTAAAGTGATTTTCATGCTTCCAGGGGCCCAAAACACAAGATTTATGGAATGGTTAAAAGTGCATGAAAATGGCCAATTTACTCACTCTGAGTTCTCAAAAAGGGTTTCTTCACCCCGGGAAGTTAATTAAATACCATTTGGAGGCATTTAATGTTCGAGCAAAAACGGCTGATTTTCGACAAAAGAGATAACACCCCCCCATTACGTCATGCTTCAGAAATGTGGAAAATGGTCCGTTTTCAAATGTTTTATTTTTGAACGTCAGTTCACATTTGTAGGTGGATCATCAGTGTTAGAGCTAAAATTAGCATGTTTAAAGTGAGATTTTCATGCTTCCAGGGGCCCAAAACACAAGATTTATGGAATGGTTAAAAGTGCATGAAAATGGCCAATTTACTCACTCTGAGTTCTCAAAAAGGGTTTCTTCACCCCGGGAAGTTAATTAAATACCATTTGGAGGCATTTAATGTTCGAGCAAAAACGGCTGATTTTCGACAAAAGAGATAACAGCCCCCCATTACGTCATGCTTCAGAAATGTGGAAAATGGTCCGTTTTCAAATGTTTTATTTTTGAACGTCAGTTCACATTTGTAGGTGGATCATCAGTGTTAGAGCTAAAATTAGCATGTTTAAAGTGATTTTCATGCTTCCAGGGGCTCGGGAAGTTAATTAAATACCATTTGGAGGCATTTAATGTTCGAGCAAAAACGGCTGATTTTCGACAAAAGTGATAACACCCCCCCATTACGTCATGCTTCAGAAATGTGGAAAATGGTCCGTTTTCAAATGTTTTATTTTTGAACGTCAGTTCACATTTGTAGGTGGATCATCAGTGTTAGAGCTAAAATTAGCATGTTTAAAGTGATTTTCATGCTTCCAGGGGCTCGGGAAGTTAATTAAATACCATTTGGAGGCATTTAATGTTCAAGCAAAAACGGCTGATTTTCGACAAAAGAGATAACACCCCCCCATTACGTCATGCTTCAGAAATGTGGAAAATGGTCCGTTTTCAAATGTTTTATTTTTGAACGTCAGTTCACATTTGTAGGTGGATCATCAGTGTTAGAGCTAAAATTAGCATGTTTAAAGTGATTTTCATGCTTCCAGGGGCTCGGGAAGTTAATTAAATACCATTTGGAGGCATTTAATGTTCGAGCAAAAACGGCTGATTTTCGACAAAAGAGATAACACCCCCCCATTACGTCATGCTTCAGAAATGTGGAAAATGGTCCGTTTTCAAATGTTTTATTTTTGAACGTCAGTTCACATTTGTAGGTGGATCATCAGTGTTAGAGCTAAAATTAGCATGTTTAAAGTGATTTTCATGCTTCCAGGGGCCCAAAACACAAGATTTATGGAATGGTTAAAAGTGCATGAAAATGGCCAATTTACTCACTCTGAGTTCTCAAAAAGGGTTTCTTCACCCCGGGAAGTTAATTAAATACCATTTGGAGGCATTTAATGTTCGAGCAAAAACGGCTGATTTTCGACAAAAGAGATAACACCCCCCCATTACGTCATGCTTCAGAAATGTGGAAAATGGTCCGTTTTCAAATGTTTTATTTTTGAACGTCAGTTCACATTTGTAGGTGGATCATCAGTGTTAGAGCTAAAATTAGCATGTTTAAAGTGATTTTCATGCTTCCAGGGGCCCAAAACACAAGATTTATGGAATGGTTAAAAGTGCATGAAAATGGCCAATTTACTCACTCTGAGTTCTCAAAAAGGGTTTCTTCACCCCGGGAAGTTAATTAAATACCATTTGGAGGCATTTAATGTTCGAGCAAAAACGGCTGATTTTCGACAAAAGAGATAACACCCCCCCATTACGTCATGCTTCAGAAATGTGGAAAATGGTCCGTTTTCAAATGTTTTATTTTTGAACGTCAGTTCACATTTGTAGGTGGATCATCAGTGTTAGAGCTAAAATTAGCATGTTTAAAGTGATTTTCATGCTTCCAGGGGCCCAAAACACAAGATTTATGGAATGGTTAAAAGTGCATGAAAATGGCCAATTTACTCACTCTGAGTTCTCAAAAAGGGTTTCTTCACCCCGGGAAGTTAATTAAATACCATTTGAAGGCATTTAATGTTCGAGCAAAAACGGCTGATTTTCGACAAAAGAGATAACACCCCCCCATTACGTCATGCTTCAGAAATGTGGAAAATGGTCCGTTTTCAAATGTTTTATTTTTGAACGTCAGTTCACATTTGTAGGTGGATCATCAGTGTTAGAGCTAAAATTAGCATGTTTAAAGTGATTTTCATGCTTCCAGGGGCTCGGGAAGTTAATTAAATACCATTTGGAGGCATTTAATGTTCGAGCAAAAACGGCTGATTTTCGACAAAAGAGATAACACCCCCATTACGTCATGCTTCAGAAATGTGGAAAATGGTCCGTTTTCAAATGTTTTATTTTTGAACGTCAGTTCACATTTGTAGGTGGATCATCAGTGTTAGAGCTAAAATTAGCATGTTTAAAGTGATTTTCATGCTTCCAGGGGCTCGGGAAGTTAATTAAATACCATTTGGAGGCATTTAATGTTCGAGCAAAAACGGCTGATTTTCGACAAAAGAGATAACACCCCCCCATTACGTCATGCTTCAGAAATGTGGAAAATGGTCCGTTTTCAAATGTTTTATTTTTGAACGTCAGTTCACATTTGTAGGTGGATCATCAGTGTTAGAGCTAAAATTAGCATGTTTAAAGTGATTTTCATGCTTCCAGGGGCTCGGGAAGTTAATTAAATACCATTTGGAGGCATTTAATGTTCGAGCAAAAACGGCTGATTTTCGACAAAAGAGATAACACCCCCCCATTACGTCATGCTTCAGAAATGTGGAAAATGGTCCGTTTTCAAATGTTTTATTTTTGAACGTCAGTTCACATTTGTAGGTGGATCATCAGTGTTAGAGCTAAAATTAGCATGTTTAAAGTGATTTTCATGCTTCCAGGGGCCCAAAACACAAGATTTATGGAATGGTTAAAAGTGCATGAAAATGGCCAATTTACTCACTCTGGGTTCTCAAAAAGGGTTTCTTCACCCCGGGAAGTTAATTAAATACCATTTGGAGGCATTTAATGTTCGAGCAAAAACGGCTGATTTTCGACAAAAGAGATAACACCCCCCCATTACGTCATGCTTCAGAAATGTGGAAAATGGTCCGTTTTCAAATGTTTTATTTTTGAAAGTCAGTTCACATTTGTAGGTGGATCATCAGTGTTAGAGCTAAAATTAGCATGTTTAAAGTGATTTTCATGCTTCCAGGGGCTCGGGAAGTTAATTAAATACCATTTGGAGGCATTTAATGTTCGAGCAAAAACGGCTGATTTTCGACAAAAGAGATAACACCCCCCCATTACGTCATGCTTCAGAAATGTGGAAAATGGTCCGTTTTCAAATGTTTTATTTTTGAACGTCAGTTCACATTTGTAGGTGGATCATCAGTGTTAGAGCTAAAATTAGCATGTTTAAAGTGATTTTCATGCTTCCAGGGGCTCGGGAAGTTAATTAAATACCATTTGGAGGCATTTAATGTTCGAGCAAAAACTGCTGATTTTCGACAAAAGAGATAACACCCCCCCATTACGTCATGCTTCCGAAATGTGGAAAATGGTCCGTTTTCAAATGTTTTATTTTTGAACCTCAGTTCACATTTGTAGGTGGATCATCAGTGTTAGAGCTAAAATTAGCATGTTTAAAGTGATTTTCATGCTTCCAGGGGCCCAAAACACAAGATTTATGGAATGGTTAAAAGTGCATGAAAATGGCCAATTTACTCACTCTGAGTTCTCAAAAAGGGTTTCTTCACCCCGGGAAGTTAATTAAATACCATTTGGAGGCATTTAATGTTCGAGCAAAAACGGCTGATTTTCGACAAAAGAGATAACACCCCCCCATTACGTCATGCTTCAGAAATGTGGAAAATGGTCCGTTTTCAAATGTTTTATTTTTGAACGTCAGTTCACATTTGTAGGTGGATCATCAGTGTTAGAGCTAAAATTAGCATGTTTAAAGTGATTTTCATGCTTCCAGGGGCTCGGGAAGTTAATTAAATACCATTTGGAGGCATTAAATGTTTGAGCAAAAACGGCTGATTTTCGACAAAAGAGATAACACCCCCCCATTACGTCATGCTTCAGAAATGTGGAAAATGGTCCGTTTTCAAATGTTTTATTTTTGAACGTCAGTTCACATTTGTAGGTGGATCATCAGTGTTAGAGCTAAAATTAGCATGTTTAAAGTGATTTTCATGCTTCCAGGGGCTCGGGAAGTTAATTAAATACCATTTGGAGGCATTTAATGTTCGAGTAAAAACGGCTGATTTTCGACAAAAGAGATAACACCCCCCCATTACGTCATGCTTCAGAAATGTGGAAAATGGTCCGTTTTCAAATGTTTTATTTTTGAACGTCAGTTCACATTTGTAGGTGGATCATCAGTGTTAGAGCTAAAATTAGCATGTTTAAAGTGATTTTCATGCTTCCAGGGGCTCGGGAAGTTAATTAAATACCATTTGGAGGCATTTAATGTTCGAGCAAAAACGGCTGATTTTCGACAAAAGAGATAACACCCCCCCATTACGTCATGCTTCAGAAATGTGGAAAATGGTCCGTTTTCAAATGTTTTATTTTTGAACGTCAGTTCACATTTGTAGGTGGATCATCAGTGTTAGAGCTAAAATTTGCATGTTTAAAGTGATTTTCATGCTTCCAGGGGCTCGGGAAGTTAATTAAATACCATTTGGAGGCATTTAATGTTCGAGCAAAAACGGCTGATTTTCGACAAAAGAGATAACACCCCCCCATTACGTCATGCTTCAGAAATGTGGAAAATGGTCCGTTTTCAAATGTTTTATTTTTGAACGTCAGTTCACATTTGTAGGTGGATCATCAGTGTTAGAGCTAAAATTAGCATGTTTAAAGTGATTTTCATGCTTCCAGGGGCTCGGGAAGTTAATTAAATACCATTTGGAGGCATTTAATGTTCGAGCAAAAACGGCTGATTTTCGACAAAAGAGATAACACCCCCCCATTACGTCATGCTTCAGAAATGTGGAAAATGGTCCGTTTTCAAATGTTTTATTTTTGAACGTCAGTTCACATTTGTAGGTGGATCATCAGTGTTAGAGCTAAAATTAGCATGTTTAAAGTGATTTTCATGCTTCCAGGGGCTCGGGAAGTTAATTAAATACCATTTGGAGGCATTTAATGTTCGAGCAAAAACGGCTGATTTTCGACAAAAGAGATAACACCCCCCCATTACGTCATGCTTCAGAAATGTGGAAAATGGTCCGTTTTCAAATGTTTTATTTTTGAACGTCAGTTCACATTTGTAGGTGGATCATCAGTGTTAGAGCTAAAATTAGCATGTTTAAAGTGATTTTCATGCTTCCAGGGGCCCAAAACACAAGATTTATGGAATGGTTAAAAGTGCATGAAAATGGCCAATTTACTCACTCTGAGTTCTCAAAAAGGGTTTCTTCACCCCGGGAAGTTAATTAAATACCATTTGGAGGCATTTAATGTTCGAGCAAAAACGGCTGATTTTCGACAAAAGAGATAACACCCCCCATTACGTCATGCTTCAGAAATGTGGAAAATGGTCCGTTTTCAAATGTTTTATTTTTGAACGTCAGTTCACATTTGTAGGTGGATCATCAGTGTTAGAGCTAAAATTAGCATGTTTAAAGTGATTTTCATGCTTCCAGGGGCTCGGGAAGTTAATTAAATACCATTTGGAGGCATTTAATGTTCGAGCAAAAACTGCTGATTTTCGACAAAAGAGATAACACCCCCCCATTACGTCATGCTTCAGAAATGTGGAAAATGGTCCGTTTTCAAATGTTTTATTTTTGAACGTCAGTTCACATTTGTAGGTGGATCATCAGTGTTAGAGCTAAAATTAGCATGTTTAAAGTGATTTTCATGCTTCCAGGGGCCCAAAACACAAGATTTATGGAATGGTTAAAAGTGCATGAAAATGGCCAATTTACTCACTCTGAGTTCTCAAAAAGGGTTTCTTCACCCCGGGAAGTTAATTAAATACCATTTGGAGGCATTTAATGTTCGAGCAAAAACGGCTGATTTTCGACAAAAGAGATAACACCCCCCCATTACGTCATGCTTCAGAAATGTGGAAAATGGTCCGTTTTCAAATTTTTATTTTTGAACGTCAGTTCACATTTGTAGGTGGATCATCAGTGTTAGAGCTAAAATTAGCATGTTTAAAGTGATTTTCATGCTTCCAGGGGCTCGGGAAGTTAATTAAATACCATTTGGAGGCATTAAATGTTCGAGTAAAAACGGCTGATTTTCGACAAAAGAGATAACACCCCCCCATTACGTCATGCTTCAGAAATGTGGAAAATGGTCCGTTTTCAAATGTTTTATTTTTGAACGTCAGTTCACATTTGTAGGTGGATCATCAGTGTTAGAGCTAAAATTAGCATGTTTAAAGTTCTTTCATGCTTCCAGGGGCTCGGGAAGTTAATTAAATACCATTTGGAGGCATTTAATGTTCGAGCAAAAACGGCTGATTTTCGACAAAAGAGATAACACCCCCCCATTACGTCATGCTTCAGAAATGTGGAAAATGGTCCGTTTTCAAATGTTTTATTTTTGAACGTCAGTTCACATTTGTAGGTGGATCATCAGTGTTAGAGCTAAAATTAGCATGTTTAAAGTGATTTTCATGCTTCCAGGGGCTCGGGAAGTTAATTAAATACCATTTGGAGGCATTTAATGTTCGAGCAAAAACGGCTGATTTTCGACAAAAGAGATAACACCCCCCCATTACGTCATGCTTCAGAAATGTGGAAAATGGTCCGTTTTCAAATGTTTTATTTTTGAACGTCAGTTCACATTTGTAGGTGGATCATCAGTGTTAGAGCTAAAATTAGCATGTTTAAAGTGATTTTCATGCTTCCAGGGGCCCAAAACACAAGATTTATGGAATGGTTAAAAGTGCATGAAAATGGCCAATTTACTCACTCTGAGTTCTCAAAAAGGGTTTCTTCACCCCGGGAAGTTAATTAAATACCATTTGGAGGCATTTAATGTTCGAGCAAAACGGCTGATTTTCGACAAAAGAGATAACACCCCCCATTACGTCATGCTTCAGAAATGTGGAAAATGGTCCGTTTTCAAATGTTTTATTTTTGAACGTCAGTTCACATTTGTAGGTGGATCATCAGTGTTAGAGCTAAAATTAGCATGTTTAAAGTGATTTTCATGCTTCCAGGGGCTCGGGAAGTTAATTAAATACCATTTGGAGGCATTTAATGTTCGAGCAAAAACGGCTGATTTTCGACAAAAGAGATAACACCCCCCCATTACGTCATGCTTCAGAAATGTGGAAAATGGTCCGTTTTCAAATGTTTTATTTTTGAACGTCAGTTCACATTTGTAGGTGGATCATCAGTGTTAGAGCTAAAATTAGCATGTTTAAAGTGATTTTCATGCTTCCAGGGGCTCGGGAAGTTAATTAAATACCATTTGGAGGCATTTAATGTTCGAGCAAAAACGGCTGATTTTCGACAAAAGAGATAACACCCCCCCATTACGTCATGCTTCAGAAATGTGGAAAATGGTCCGTTTTCAAATGTTTTATTTTTGAACGTCAGTTCACATTTGTAGGTGGATCATCAGTGTTAGAGCTAAAATTAGCATGTTTAAAGTGATTTTCATGCTTTCAGGGGCCCAAAACACAAGATTAATGGAATGGTTAAAAGTGCATGAAAATGGCCAATTTACTCACTCTGAGTTCTCAAAAAGGGTTTCTTCACCCCGGGAAGTGAAATAAATACCATTTGGAGGCATTTAATGTTCGAGCAAAAACGGCTGATTTTCGACAAAAGAGATAACACCCCCCCATTACGTCATGTTCAGAAATGTGGAAAATGGTCCGTTTTCAAATGTTTTATTTTTGAACGTCAGTTCACATTTGTAGGTGAAACATCAGTGTTAGAGCTAAAATTAGCATGTTTAAAGTGATTTTCATGCTTCCAGGGGCTCGGGAAGTTAATTAAATACCATTTGGAGGCATTTAATGTTCGAGCAAAAACGGCTGATTTTCGACAAAAGAGATAACACCCCCCCATTACGTCATGCTTCAGAAATGTGGAAAATGGTCCGTTTTCAAATGTTTTATTTTTGAACGTCAGTTCACATTTGTAGGTGGATCATCAGTGTTAGAGCTAAAATTAGCATGTTTAAAGTGATTTTCATGCTTCCAGGGGCCCAAAACACAAGATTTATGGAATGGTTAAAAGTGCATGAAAATGGCCAATTTACTCACTCTGAGTTCTCAAAAAGGGTTTCTTCACCCCGGGAAGTTAATTAAATACCATTTGGAGGCATTTAATGTTCGAGCAAAAACGGCTGATTTTCGACAAAAGAGATAACACCCCCCCATTACGTCATGCTTCAGAAATGTGGAAAATGGTCCGTTTTCAAATGTTTTATTTTTGAACGTCAGTTCACATTTGTAGGTGGATCATCAGTGTTAGAGCTAAAATTAGCATGTTTAAAGTGATTTTCATGCTTCCAGGGGCCCAAAACACAAGATTTATGGAATGGTTAAAAGTGCATGAAAATGGCCAATTTACTCACTCTGAGTTCTCAAAAAGGGTTTCTTCACCCCGGGAAGTTAATTAAATACCATTTGGAGGCATTTAATGTTCGAGCAAAAACGGCTGATTTTCGACAAAAGAGATAACACCCCCCCATTACGTCATGCTTCAGAAATGTGGAAAATGGTCCGTTTTCAAATGTTTTATTTTTGAACGTCAGTTCACATTTGTAGGTGGATCATCAGTGTTAGAGCTAAAATTAGCATGTTTAAAGTGATTTTCATGCTTCCAGGGGCTCGGGAAGTTAATTAAATACCATTTGGAGGCATTTAATGTTCAAGCAAAAACGGCTGATTTTCGACAAAAGAGATAACACCCCCCCATTACGTCATGCTTCAGAAATGTGGAAAATGGTCCGTTTTCAAATGTTTTATTTTTGAACGTCAGTTCACATTTGTAGGTGGATCATCAGTGTTAGAGCTAAAATTAGCATGTTTAAAGTGATTTTCATGCTTCCAGGGGCTCGGGAAGTTAATTAAATACCATTTGGAGGCATTTAATGTTCGAGCAAAAACGGCTGATTTTCGACAAAAGAGATAACACCCCCCCATTACGTCATGCTTCAGAAATGTGGAAAATGGTCAGTTTTCAAATGTTTTATTTTTGAACGTCAGTTCACATTTGTAGGTGGATCATCAGTGTTAGAGCTAAAATTAGCATGTTTAAAGTGATTTTCATGCTTCCAGGGGCCCAAAACACAAGATTTATGGAATGGTTAAAAGTGCATGAAAATGGCCAATTTACTCACTCTGAGTTCTCAAAAAGGGTTTCTTCACCCCGGGAAGTTAATTAAATACCATTTGGAGGCATTTAATGTTCGAGCAAAAACGGCTGATTTTCGACAAAAGAGATAACACCCCCCCATTACGTCATGCTTCAGAAATGTGGAAAATGGTCCGTTTTCAAATGTTTTATTTTTGAACGTCAGTTCACATTTGTAGGTGGATCATCAGTGTTAGAGCTAAAATTAGCATGTTTAAAGTGATTTTCATGCTTCCAGGGGCTCGGGAAGTTAATTAAATACCATTTGGAGGCATTTAATGTTCGAGCAAAAACGGCTGATTTTCGACAAAAGAGATAACACCCCCCCATTACGTCATGCTTCAGAAATGTGGAAAATGGTCCGTTTTCAAATGTTTTATTTTTGAACGTCAGTTCACATTTGTAGGTGGATCATCAGTGTTAGAGCTAAAATTAGCATGTTTAAAGTGATTTTCATGCTTCCAGGGGCTCGGGAAGTTAATTAAATACCATTTGGAGGCATTTAATGTTCGAGCAAAAACGGCTGATTTTCGACAAAAGAGATAACACCCCCCCATTACGTCATGCTTCAGAAATGTGGAAAATGGTCCGTTTTCAAATGTTTTATTTTTGAACGTCAGTTCACATTTGTAGGTGGATCATCAGTGTTAGAGCTAAAATTAGCATGTTTAAAGTGATTTTCATGCTTCCAGGGGCCCAAAACACAAGATTAATGGAATGGTTAAAAGTGCATGAAAATGGCCAATTTACTCACTCTGAGTTCTCAAAAAGGGTTTCTTCACCCCGGGAAGTGAAATAAATACCATTTGGAGGCATTTAATGTTCGAGCAAAAACGGCTGATTTTCGACAAAAGAGATAACACCCCCCCATTACGTCATGCTTCAGAAATGTGGAAAATGGTCCGTTTTCAAATGTTTTATTTTTGAACGTCAGTTCACATTTGTAGGTGGATCATCAGTGTTAGAGCTAAAATTAGCATGTTTAAAGTGATTTTCATGCTTCCAGGGGCTCGGGAAGTTAATTAAATACCATTTGGAGGCATTTAATGTTCGAGCAAAAACTGCTGATTTTCGACAAAAGAGATAACACCCCCCCATTACGTCATGCTTCAGAAATGTGGAAAATGGTCCGTTTTCAAATGTTTTATTTTTGAACGTCAGTTCACATTTGTAGGTGGATCATCAGTGTTAGAGCTAAAATTAGCATGTTTAAAGTGATTTTCATGCTTCCAGGGGCCCAAAACACAAGATTTATGGAATGGTTAAAAGTGCATGAAAATGGCCAATTTACTCACTCTGAGTTCTCAAAAAGGGTTTCTTCACCCCGGGAAGTTAATTAAATACCATTTGGAGGCATTTAATGTTCGAGCAAAAACGGCTGATTTTCGACAAAAGAGATAACACCCCCCCATTACGTCATGCTTCAGAAATGTGGAAAATGGTCCGTTTTCAAATGTTTTATTTTTGAACGTCAGTTCACATTTGTAGGTGAAACATCAGTGTTAGAGCTAAAATTAGCATGTTTAAAGTGATTTTCATGCTTCCAGGGGCTCGGGAAGTTAATTAAATACCATTTGGAGGCATTTAATGTTCGAGCAAAAACGGCTGATTTTCGACAAAAGAGATAACACCCCCCCATTACGTCATGCTTCAGAAATGTGGAAAATGGTCCGTTTTCAAATGTTTTATTTTTGAACGTCAGTTCACATTTGTAGGTGGATCATCAGTGTTAGAGCTAAAATTAGCATGTTTAAAGTGATTTTCATGCTTCCAGGGGCTCGGGAAGTTAATTAAATACCATTTGGAGGCATTTAATGTTCAAGCAAAAACGGCTGATTTTCGACAAAAGAGATAACACCCCCCCCATTACGTCATGCTTCAGAAATGTGGAAAATGGTCCGTTTTCAAATGTTTTATTTTTGAACGTCAGTTCACATTTGTAGGTGGATCATCAGTGTTAGAGCTAAAATTAGCATGTTTAAAGTGATTTTCATGCTTCCAGGGGCTCGGGAAGTTAATTAAATACCATTTGGAGGCATTTAATGTTCGAGCAAAAACGGCTGATTTTCGACAAAAGAGATAACACCCCCCCATTACGTCATGCTTCAGAAATGTGGAAAATGGTCCGTTTTCAAATGTTTTATTTTTGAACGTCAGTTCACATTTGTAGGTGGATCATCAGTGTTAGAGCTAAAATTAGCATGTTTAAAGTGATTTTCATGCTTCCAGGGGCCCAAAACACAAGATTTATGGAATGGTTAAAAGTGCATGAAAATGGCCAATTTACTCACTCTGAGTTCTCAAAAAGGGTTTCTTCACCCCGGGAAGTTAATTAAATACCATTTGGAGGCATTTAATGTTCGAGCAAAAACGGCTGATTTTCGACAAAAGAGATAACACCCCCCCATTACGTCATGCTTCAGAAATGTGGAAAATGGTCCGTTTTCAAATGTTTTATTTTTGAACGTCAGTTCACATTTGTAGGTGGATCATCAGTGTTAGAGCTAAAATTAGCATGTTTAAAGTGATTTTCATGCTTCCAGGGGCCCAAAACACAAGATTTATGGAATGGTTAAAAGTGCATGAAAATGGCCAATTTACTCACTCTGAGTTCTCAAAAAGGGTTTCTTCACCCCGGGAAGTTAATTAAATACCATTTGGAGGCATTTAATGTTCGAGCAAAAACGGCTGATTTTCGACAAAAGAGATAACACCCCCCCATTACGTCATGCTTCAGAAATGTGGAAAGTGGTCCGTTTTCAAATGTTTTTTTTTTGAACGTCAGTTCACATTTGTAGGTGGATCATCAGTGTTAGAGCTAAAATTAGCATGTTTAAAGTGATTTTCATGCTTCCAGGGGCTCGGGAAGTTAATTAAATACCATTTGGAGGCATTTAATGTTCAAGCAAAAACGGCTGATTTTCGACAAAAGAGATAACACCCCCCCATTACGTCATGCTTCAGAAATGTGGAAAATGGTCCGTTTTCAAATGTTTTATTTTTGAACGTCAGTTCACATTTGTAGGTGGATCATCAGTGTTAGAGCTAAAATTAGCATGTTTAAAGTGATTTTCATGCTTCCAGGGGCTCGGGAAGTTAATTAAATACCATTTGGAGGCATTTAATGTTCGAGCAAAAACGGCTGATTTTCGACAAAAGAGATAACACCCCCCCATTACGTCATGCTTCAGAAATGTGGAAAATGGTCCGTTTTCAAATGTTTTATTTTTGAACGTCAGTTCACATTTGTAGGTGGATCATCAGTGTTAGAGCTAAAATTAGCATGTTTAAAGTGATTTTCATGCTTCCAGGGGCTCGGGAAGTTAATTAAATACCATTTGGAGGCATTTAATGTTCGAGCAAAAACGGCTGATTTTCGACAAAAGAGATAACACCCCCCCATTACGTCATGCTTCAGAAATGTGGAAAATGGTCCGTTTTCAAATGTTTTATTTTTGAACGTCAGTTCACATTTGTAGGTGGATCATCAGTGTTAGAGCTAAAATTAGCATGTTTAAAGTGATTTTCATGCTTCCAGGGGCTCGGGAAGTTAATTAAATACCATTTGGAGGCATTTAATGTTCGAGCAAAAACGGCTGATTTTCGACAAAAGAGATAACACCCCCCCATTACGTCATGCTTCAGAAATGTGGAAAATGGTCCGTTTTCAAATGTTTTATTTTTGAACGTCAGTTCACATTTGTAGGTGGATCATCAGTGTTAGAGCTAAAATTAGCATGTTTAAAGTGATTTTCATGCTTCCAGGGGCCCAAAACACAAGATTTATGGAATGGTTAAAAGTGCATGAAAATGGCCAATTTACTCACTCTGAGTTCTCAAAAAGGGTTTCTTCACCCCGGGAAGTTAATTAAATACCATTTGGAGGCATTTAATGTTCGAGCAAAAACGGCTGATTTTCGACAAAAGAGATAACACCCCCCCATTACGTCATGCTTCAGAAATGTGGAAAATGGTCCGTTTTCAAATGTTTTATTTTTGAACGTCAGTTCACATTTGTAGGTGGATCATCAGTGTTAGAGCTAAAATTAGCATGTTTAAAGTGATTTTCATGCTTCCAGGGGCCCAAAACACAAGATTTATGGAATGGTTAAAGGTGCATGAAAATGGCCAATTTACTCACTCTGAGTTCTCAAAAAGGGTTTCTTCACCCCGGGAAGTTAATTAAATACCATTTGGAGGCATTTAATGTTCGAGCAAAAACGGCTGATTTTCGACAAAAGAGATAACACCCCCCCATTACGTCATGCTTCAGAAATGTGGAAAATGGTCCGTTTTCAAATGTTTTATTTTTGAACGTCATTTCACATTTGTAGGTGGATCATCAGTGTTAGAGCTAAAATTAGCATGTTTAAAGTGATTTTCATGCTTCCAGGGGCTCGGGAAGTTAATTAAATACCATTTGGAGGCATTTAATGTTCGAGCAAAAACGGCTGATTTTCGACAAAAGAGATAACACCCCCCCATTACGTCATGCTTCAGAAATGTGAAAAATGGTCCGTTTTCAAATGTTTTATTTTTGAACGTCAGTTCACATTTGTAGGTGGATCATCAGTGTTAGAGCTAAAATTAGCATGTTTAAAGTGATTTTCATGCTTCCAGGGGCCCAAAACACAAGATTTATGGAATGGTTAAAAGTGCATGAAAATGGCCAATTTACTCACTCTGAGTTCTCAAAAAGGGTTTCTTCACCCCGGGAAGTTAATTAAATACCATTTGGAGGCATTTAATGTTCGAGTAAAAACGGCTGATTTTCGACAAAAGAGATAACACCCCCCCATTACGTCATGCTTCAGAAATGTGGAAAATGGTCCGTTTTCAAATGTTTTATTTTTGAACGTCTGTTCACATTTGTAGGTGGATCATCAGTGTTAGAGCTAAAATTAGCATGTTTAAAGTGATTTTCATGCTTCCAGGGGCTCGGGAAGTTAATTAAATACCATTTGGAGGCATTTAATGTTCAAGCAAAAACGGCTGATTTTCGACAAAAGAGATAACACCCCCCCATTACGTCATGCTTCAGAAATGTGGAAAATGGTCCGTTTTCAAATGTTTTATTTTTGAACGTCAGTTCACATTTGTAGGTGGATCATCAGTGTTAGAGCTAAAATTAGCATGTTTAAAGTGATTTTCATGCTTCCAGGGGCTCGGGAAGTTAATTAAATACCATTTGGAGGCATTTAATGTTCAAGCAAAAACGGCTGATTTTCGACAAAAGAGATAACACCCCCCCATTACGTCATGCTTCAGAAATGTGGAAAATGGTCCGTTTTCAAATGTTTTATTTTTGAACGTCAGTTCACATTTGTAGGTGGATCATCAGTGTTAGAGCTAAAATTAGCATGTTTAAAGTGATTTTCATGCTTCCAGGGGCTCGGGAAGTTAATTAAATACCATTTGGAGGCATTTAATGTTCGAGCAAAAACGGCTGATTTTCGACAAAAGAGATAACACCCCCCCATTACGTCATGCTTCAGAAATGTGGAAAATGGTCAGTTTTCAAATGTTTTATTTTTGAACGTCAGTTCACATTTGTAGGTGGATCATCAGTGTTAGAGCTAAAATTAGCATGTTTAAAGTGATTTTCATGCTTCCAGGGGCCCAAAACACAAGATTTATGGAATGGTTAAAAGTGCATGAAAATGGCCAATTTACTCACTCTGAGTTCTCAAAAAGGGTTTCTTCACCCCGGGAAGTTAATTAAATACCATTTGGAGGCATTTAATGTTCGAGCAAAAACGGCTGATTTTCGACAAAAGAGATAACACCCCCCCATTACGTCATGCTTCAGAAATGTGGAAAATGGTCCGTTTTCAAATGTTTTATTTTTGAACGTCAGTTCACATTTGTAGGTGGATCATCAGTGTTAGAGCTAAAATTAGCATGTTTAAAGTGATTTTCATGCTTCCAGGGGCTCGGGAAGTTAATTAAATACCATTTGGAGGCATTTAATGTTCGAGCAAAAACGGCTGATTTTCGACAAAAGAGATAACACCCCCCCATTACGTCATGCTTCAGAAATGTGGAAAATGGTCCGTTTTCAAATGTTTTATTTTTGAACGTCAGTTCACATTTGTAGGTGGATCATCAGTGTTAGAGCTAAAATTAGCATGTTTAAAGTGATTTTCATGCTTCCAGGGGCTCGGGAAGTTAATTAAATACCATTTGGAGGCATTTAATGTTCGAGCAAAAACGGCTGATTTTCGACAAAAGAGATAACACCCCCCCATTACGTCATGCTTCAGAAATGTGGAAAATGGTCCGTTTTCAAATGTTTTATTTTTGAACGTCAGTTCACATTTGTAGGTGGATCATCAGTGTTAGAGCTAAAATTAGCATGTTTAAAGTGATTTTCATGCTTCCAGGGGCCCAAAACACAAGATTAATGGAATGGTTAAAAGTGCATGAAAATGGCCAATTTACTCACTCTGAGTTCTCAAAAAGGGTTTCTTCACCCCGGGAAGTGAAATAAATACCATTTGGAGGCATTTAATGTTCGAGCAAAAACGGCTGATTTTCGACAAAAGAGATAACACCCCCCCATTACGTCATGCTTCAGAAATGTGGAAAATGGTCCGTTTTCAAATGTTTTATTTTTGAACGTCAGTTCACATTTGTAGGTGAAACATCAGTGTTAGAGCTAAAATTAGCATGTTTAAAGTGATTTTCATGCTTCCAGGGGCTCGGGAAGTTAATTAAATACCATTTGGAGGCATTTAATGTTCGAGCAAAAACGGCTGATTTTCGACAAAAGAGATAACACCCCCCCATTACGTCATGCTTCAGAAATGTGGAAAATGGTCCGTTTTCAAATGTTTTATTTTTGAACGTCAGTTCACATTTGTAGGTGGATCATCAGTGTTAGAGCTAAAATTAGCATGTTTAAAGTGATTTTCATGCTTCCAGGGGCTCGGGAAGTTAATTAAATACCATTTGGAGGCATTTAATGTTCAAGCAAAAACGGCTGATTTTCGACAAAAGAGATAACACCCCCCCCATTACGTCATGCTTCAGAAATGTGGAAAATGGTCCGTTTTCAAATGTTTTATTTTTGAACGTCAGTTCACATTTGTAGGTGGATCATCAGTGTTAGAGCTAAAATTAGCATGTTTAAAGTGATTTTCATGCTTCCAGGGGCTCGGGAAGTTAATTAAATACCATTTGGAGGCATTTAATGTTCGAGCAAAAACGGCTGATTTTCGACAAAAGAGATAACACCCCCCCATTACGTCATGCTTCAGAAATGTGGAAAATGGTCCGTTTTCAAATGTTTTATTTTTGAACGTCAGTTCACATTTGTAGGTGGATCATCAGTGTTAGAGCTAAAATTAGCATGTTTAAAGTGATTTTCATGCTTCCAGGGGCCCAAAACACAAGATTTATGGAATGGTTAAAAGTGCATGAAAATGGCCAATTTACTCACTCTGAGTTCTCAAAAAGGGTTTCTTCACCCCGGGAAGTTAATTAAATACCATTTGGAGGCATTTAATGTTCGAGCAAAAACGGCTGATTTTCGACAAAAGAGATAACACCCCCCCATTACGTCATGTTCAGAAATGTGGAAAATGGTCCGTTTTCAAATGTTTTATTTTTGAACGTCAGTTCACATTTGTAGGTGAAACATCAGTGTTAGAGCTAAAATTAGCATGTTTAAAGTGATTTTCATGCTTCCAGGGGCTCGGGAAGTTAATTAAATACCATTTGGAGGCATTTAATGTTCGAGCAAAAACGGCTGATTTTCGACAAAAGAGATAACACCCCCCCATTACGTCATGCTTCAGAAATGTGGAAAATGGTCCGTTTTCAAATGTTTTATTTTTGAACGTCAGTTCACATTTGTAGGTGGATCATCAGTGTTAGAGCTAAAATTAGCATGTTTAAAGTGATTTTCATGCTTCCAGGGGCCCAAAACACAAGATTTATGGAATGGTTAAAAGTGCATGAAAATGGCCAATTTACTCACTCTGAGTTCTCAAAAAGGGTTTCTTCACCCCGGGAAGTTAATTAAATACCATTTGGAGGCATTTAATGTTCGAGCAAAAACGGCTGATTTTCGACAAAAGAGATAACACCCCCCCATTACGTCATGCTTCAGAAATGTGGAAAATGGTCCGTTTTCAAATGTTTTATTTTTGAACGTCAGTTCACATTTGTAGGTGGATCATCAGTGTTAGAGCTAAAATTAGCATGTTTAAAGTGATTTTCATGCTTCCAGGGGCCCAAAACACAAGATTTATGGAATGGTTAAAAGTGCATGAAAATGGCCAATTTACTCACTCTGAGTTCTCAAAAAGGGTTTCTTCACCCCGGGAAGTTAATTAAATACCATTTGGAGGCATTTAATGTTCGAGCAAAAACGGCTGATTTTCGACAAAAGAGATAACACCCCCCCATTACGTCATGCTTCAGAAATGTGGAAAATGGTCCGTTTTCAAATGTTTTATTTTTGAACGTCAGTTCACATTTGTAGGTGGATCATCAGTGTTAGAGCTAAAATTAGCATGTTTAAAGTGATTTTCATGCTTCCAGGGGCTCGGGAAGTTAATTAAATACCATTTGGAGGCATTTAATGTTCAAGCAAAAACGGCTGATTTTCGACAAAAGAGATAACACCCCCCCATTACGTCATGCTTCAGAAATGTGGAAAATGGTCCGTTTTCAAATGTTTTATTTTTGAACGTCAGTTCACATTTGTAGGTGGATCATCAGTGTTAGAGCTAAAATTAGCATGTTTAAAGTGATTTTCATGCTTCCAGGGGCTCGGGAAGTTAATTAAATACCATTTGGAGGCATTTAATGTTCGAGCAAAAACGGCTGATTTTCGACAAAAGAGATAACACCCCCCCATTACGTCATGCTTCAGAAATGTGGAAAATGGTCAGTTTTCAAATGTTTTATTTTTGAACGTCAGTTCACATTTGTAGGTGGATCATCAGTGTTAGAGCTAAAATTAGCATGTTTAAAGTGATTTTCATGCTTCCAGGGGCCCAAAACACAAGATTTATGGAATGGTTAAAAGTGCATGAAAATGGCCAATTTACTCACTCTGAGTTCTCAAAAAGGGTTTCTTCACCCCGGGAAGTTAATTAAATACCATTTGGAGGCATTTAATGTTCGAGCAAAAACGGCTGATTTTCGACAAAAGAGATAACACCCCCCCATTACGTCATGCTTCAGAAATGTGGAAAATGGTCCGTTTTCAAATGTTTTATTTTTGAACGTCAGTTCACATTTGTAGGTGGATCATCAGTGTTAGAGCTAAAATTAGCATGTTTAAAGTGATTTTCATGCTTCCAGGGGCTCGGGAAGTTAATTAAATACCATTTGGAGGCATTTAATGTTCGAGCAAAAACGGCTGATTTTCGACAAAAGAGATAACACCCCCCCATTACGTCATGCTTCAGAAATGTGGAAAATGGTCCGTTTTCAAATGTTTTATTTTTGAACGTCAGTTCACATTTGTAGGTGGATCATCAGTGTTAGAGCTAAAATTAGCATGTTTAAAGTGATTTTCATGCTTCCAGGGGCTCGGGAAGTTAATTAAATACCATTTGGAGGCATTTAATGTTCGAGCAAAAACGGCTGATTTTCGACAAAAGAGATAACACCCCCCCATTACGTCATGCTTCAGAAATGTGGAAAATGGTCCGTTTTCAAATGTTTTATTTTTGAACGTCAGTTCACATTTGTAGGTGGATCATCAGTGTTAGAGCTAAAATTAGCATGTTTAAAGTGATTTTCATGCTTCCAGGGGCCCAAAACACAAGATTAATGGAATGGTTAAAAGTGCATGAAAATGGCCAATTTACTCACTCTGAGTTCTCAAAAAGGGTTTCTTCACCCCGGGAAGTGAAATAAATACCATTTGGAGGCATTTAATGTTCGAGCAAAAACGGCTGATTTTCGACAAAAGAGATAACACCCCCCCATTACGTCATGCTTCAGAAATGTGGAAAATGGTCCGTTTTCAAATGTTTTATTTTTGAACGTCAGTTCACATTTGTAGGTGAAACATCAGTGTTAGAGCTAAAATTAGCATGTTTAAAGTGATTTTCATGCTTCCAGGGGCTCGGGAAGTTAATTAAATACCATTTGGAGGCATTTAATGTTCGAGCAAAAACGGCTGATTTTCGACAAAAGAGATAACACCCCCCCATTACGTCATGCTTCAGAAATGTGGAAAATGGTCCGTTTTCAAATGTTTTATTTTTGAACGTCAGTTCACATTTGTAGGTGGATCATCAGTGTTAGAGCTAAAATTAGCATGTTTAAAGTGATTTTCATGCTTCCAGGGGCTCGGGAAGTTAATTAAATACCATTTGGAGGCATTTAATGTTCAAGCAAAAACGGCTGATTTTCGACAAAAGAGATAACACCCCCCCCATTACGTCATGCTTCAGAAATGTGGAAAATGGTCCGTTTTCAAATGTTTTATTTTTGAACGTCAGT
This sequence comes from Lissotriton vulgaris, assembly GCF_964263255.1. Classification (NCBI taxonomy): domain Eukaryota; kingdom Metazoa; phylum Chordata; class Amphibia; order Caudata; family Salamandridae; genus Lissotriton; species Lissotriton vulgaris. Next base: position 63,921 of record NW_028245534.1, read on the forward strand.
TCACATTTGTAGGTGGATCATCAGTGTTAGAGCTAAAATTAGCATGTTTAAAGTGATTTTCATGCTTCCAGGGGCTCGGGAAGTTAATTAAATACCATTTGGAGGCATTTATTGTTCGAGCAAAAACGGCTGATTTTCGACAAAAGAGATAACACCCCCCCATTACGTCATGCTTCAGAAATGTGGAAAATGGTCCGTTTTCAAATGTTTTATTTTTGAACGTCAGTTCACATTTGTAGGTGGATCATCAGTGTTAGAGCTAAAATTAGCATGTTTAAAGTGATTTTCATGCTTCCAGGGGCCCAAAACACAAGATTTATGGAATGGTTAAAAGTGCATGAAAATGGCCAATTTACTCACTCTGAGTTCTCAAAAAGGGTTTCTTCACCCCGGGAAGTTAATTAAATACCATTTGGAGGCATTTAATGTTCGAGCAAAAACGGCTGATTTTCGACAAAAGAGATAACACCCCCCCATTACGTCATGCTTCAGAAATGTGGAAAATGGTCCGTTTTCAAATGTTTTATTTTTGAACGTCAGTTCACATTTGTAGGTGGATCATCAGTGTTAGAGCTAAAATTAGCATGTTTAAAGTGATTTTCATGCTTCCAGGGGCCCAAAACACAAGATTTATGGAATGGTTAAAAGTGCATGAAAATGGCCAATTTACTCACTCTGAGTTCTCAAAAAGGGTTTCTTCACCCCGGGAAGTTAATTAAATACCATTTGGAGGCATTTAATGTTCGAGCAAAAACGGCTGATTTTCGACAAAAGAGATAACACCCCCCCATTACGTCATGCTTCAGAAATGTGGAAAATGGTCCGTTTTCAAATGTTTTTTTTTTGAACGTCAGTTCACATTTGTAGGTGGATCATCAGTGTTAGAGCTAAAATTAGCATGTTTAAAGTGATTTTCATGCTTCCAGGGGCTCGGGAAGTTAATTAAATACCATTTGGAGGCATTTAATGTTCAAGCAAAAACGGCTGATTTTCGACAAAAGAGATAACACCCCCCCATTACGTCATGCTTCAGAAATGTGGAAAATGGTCCGTTTTCAAATGTTTTATTTTTGAACGTCAGTTCACATTTGTAGGTGGATCATCAGTGTTAGAGCTAAAATTAGCATGTTTAAAGTGATTTTCATGCTTCCAGGGGCTCGGGAAGTTAATTAAATACCATTTGGAGGCATTTAATGTTCGAGCAAAAACGGCTGATTTTCGACAAAAGAGATAACACCCCCCCATTACGTCATGCTTCAGAAATGTGGAAAATGGTCCGTTTTCAAATGTTTTATTTTTGAACGTCAGTTCACATTTGTAGGTGGATCATCAGTGTTAGAGCTAAAATTAGCATGTTTAAAGTGATTTTCATGCTTCCAGGGGCTCGGGAAGTTAATTAAATACCATTTGGAGGCATTTAATGTTCGAGCAAAAACGGCTGATTTTCGACAAAAGAGATAACACCCCCCCATTACGTCATGCTTCAGAAATGTGGAAAATGGTCCGTTTTCAAATGTTTTATTTTTGAACGTCAGTTCACATTTGTAGGTGGATCATCAGTGTTAGAGCTAAAATTAGCATGTTTAAAGTGATTTTCATGCTTCCAGGGGCCCAAAACACAAGATTTATGGAATGGTTAAAAGTGCATGAAAATGGCCAATTTACTCACTCTGAGTTCTCAAAAAGGGTTTCTTCACCCCGGGAAGTTAATTAAATACCATTTGGAGGCATTTAATGTTCGAGCAAAAACGGCTGATTTTCGACAAAAGAGATAACACCCCCCCATTACGTCATGCTTCAGAAATGTGGAAAATGGTCCGTTTTCAAATGTTTTATTTTTGAACGTCAGTTCACATTTGTAGGTGGATCATCAGTGTTAGAGCTAAAATTAGCATGTTTAAAGTGATTTTCATGCTTCCAGGGGCCCAAAACACAAGATTTATGGAATGGTTAAAGGTGCATGAAAATGGCCAATTTACTCACTCTGAGTTCTCAAAAAGGGTTTCTTCACCCCGGGAAGTTAATTAAATACCATTTGGAGGCATTTAATGTTCGAGCAAAAACGGCTGATTTTCGACAAAAGAGATAACACCCCCCCATTACGTCATGCTTCAGAAATGTGGAAAATGGTCCGTTTTCAAATGTTTTATTTTTGAACGTCATTTCACATTTGTAGGTGGATCATCAGTGTTAGAGCTAAAATTAGCATGTTTAAAGTGATTTTCATGCTTCCAGGGGCTCGGGAAGTTAATTAAATACCATTTGGAGGCATTTAATGTTCGAGCAAAAACGGCTGATTTTCGACAAAAGAGATAACACCCCCCCATTACGTCATGCTTCAGAAATGTGAAAAATGGTCCGTTTTCAAATGTTTTATTTTTGAACGTCAGTTCACATTTGTAGGTGGATCATCAGTGTTAGAGCTAAAATTAGCATGTTTAAAGTGATTTTCATGCTTCCAGGGGCCCAAAACACAAGATTTATGGAATGGTTAAAAGTGCATGAAAATGGCCAATTTACTCACTCTGAGTTCTCAAAAAGGGTTTCTTCACCCCGGGAAGTTAATTAAATACCATTTGGAGGCATTTAATGTTCGAGTAAAAACGGCTGATTTTCGACAAAAGAGATAACACCCCCCCATTACGTCATGCTTCAGAAATGTGGAAAATGGTCCGTTTTCAAATGTTTTATTTTTGAACGTCTGTTCACATTTGTAGGTGGATCATCAGTGTTAGAGCTAAAATTAGCATGTTTAAAGTGATTTTCATGCTTCCAGGGGCTCGGGAAGTTAATTAAATACCATTTGGAGGCATTTAATGTTCAAGCAAAAACGGCTGATTTTCGACAAAAGAGATAACACCCCCCCATTACGTCATGCTTCAGAAATGTGGAAAATGGTCCGTTTTCAAATGTTTTATTTTTGAACGTCAGTTCACATTTGTAGGTGGATCATCAGTGTTAGAGCTAAAATTAGCATGTTTAAAGTGATTTTCATGCTTCCAGGGGCTCGGGAAGTTAATTAAATACCATTTGGAGGCATTTAATGTTCAAGCAAAAACGGCTGATTTTCGACAAAAGAGATAACACCCCCCCATTACGTCATGCTTCAGAAATGTGGAAAATGGTCCGTTTTCAAATGTTTTATTTTTGAACGTCAGTTCACATTTGTAGGTGGATCATCAGTGTTAGAGCTAAAATTAGCATGTTTAAAGTGATTTTCATGCTTCCAGGGGCTCGGGAAGTTAATTAAATACCATTTGGAGGCATTTAATGTTCGAGCAAAAACGGCTGATTTTCGACAAAAGAGATAACACCCCCCCATTACGTCATGCTTCAGAAATGTGGAAAATGGTCAGTTTTCAAATGTTTTATTTTTGAACGTCAGTTCACATTTGTAGGTGGATCATCAGTGTTAGAGCTAAAATTAGCATGTTTAAAGTGATTTTCATGCTTCCAGGGGCCCAAAACACAAGATTTATGGAATGGTTAAAAGTGCATGAAAATGGCCAATTTACTCACTCTGAGTTCTCAAAAAGGGTTTCTTCACCCCGGGAAGTTAATTAAATACCATTTGGAGGCATTTAATGTTCGAGCAAAAACGGCTGATTTTCGACAAAAGAGATAACACCCCCCCATTACGTCATGCTTCAGAAATGTGGAAAATGGTCCGTTTTCAAATGTTTTATTTTTGAACGTCAGTTCACATTTGTAGGTGGATCATCAGTGTTAGAGCTAAAATTAGCATGTTTAAAGTGATTTTCATGCTTCCAGGGGCTCGGGAAGTTAATTAAATACCATTTGGAGGCATTTAATGTTCGAGCAAAAACGGCTGATTTTCGACAAAAGAGATAACACCCCCCCATTACGTCATGCTTCAGAAATGTGGAAAATGGTCCGTTTTCAAATGTTTTATTTTTGAACGTCAGTTCACATTTGTAGGTGGATCATCAGTGTTAGAGCTAAAATTAGCATGTTTAAAGTGATTTTCATGCTTCCAGGGGCTCGGGAAGTTAATTAAATACCATTTGGAGGCATTTAATGTTCGAGCAAAAACGGCTGATTTTCGACAAAAGAGATAACACCCCCCCATTACGTCATGCTTCAGAAATGTGGAAAATGGTCCGTTTTCAAATGTTTTATTTTTGAACGTCAGTTCACATTTGTAGGTGGATCATCAGTGTTAGAGCTAAAATTAGCATGTTTAAAGTGATTTTCATGCTTCCAGGGGCCCAAAACACAAGATTAATGGAATGGTTAAAAGTGCATGAAAATGGCCAATTTACTCACTCTGAGTTCTCAAAAAGGGTTTCTTCACCCCGGGAAGTGAAATAAATACCATTTGGAGGCATTTAATGTTCGAGCAAAAACGGCTGATTTTCGACAAAAGAGATAACACCCCCCCATTACGTCATGCTTCAGAAATGTGGAAAATGGTCCGTTTTCAAATGTTTTATTTTTGAACGTCAGTTCACATTTGTAGGTGAAACATCAGTGTTAGAGCTAAAATTAGCATGTTTAAAGTGATTTTCATGCTTCCAGGGGCTCGGGAAGTTAATTAAATACCATTTGGAGGCATTTAATGTTCGAGCAAAAACGGCTGATTTTCGACAAAAGAGATAACACCCCCCCATTACGTCATGCTTCAGAAATGTGGAAAATGGTCCGTTTTCAAATGTTTTATTTTTGAACGTCAGTTCACATTTGTAGGTGGATCATCAGTGTTAGAGCTAAAATTAGCATGTTTAAAGTGATTTTCATGCTTCCAGGGGCTCGGGAAGTTAATTAAATACCATTTGGAGGCATTTAATGTTCAAGCAAAAACGGCTGATTTTCGACAAAAGAGATAACACCCCCCCCATTACGTCATGCTTCAGAAATGTGGAAAATGGTCCGTTTTCAAATGTTTTATTTTTGAACGTCAGTTCACATTTGTAGGTGGATCATCAGTGTTAGAGCTAAAATTAGCATGTTTAAAGTGATTTTCATGCTTCCAGGGGCTCGGGAAGTTAATTAAATACCATTTGGAGGCATTTAATGTTCGAGCAAAAACGGCTGATTTTCGACAAAAGAGATAACACCCCCCCATTACGTCATGCTTCAGAAATGTGGAAAATGGTCCGTTTTCAAATGTTTTATTTTTGAACGTCAGTTCACATTTGTAGGTGGATCATCAGTGTTAGAGCTAAAATTAGCATGTTTAAAGTGATTTTCATGCTTCCAGGGGCCCAAAACACAAGATTTATGGAATGGTTAAAAGTGCATGAAAATGGCCAATTTACTCACTCTGAGTTCTCAAAAAAGGTTTCTTCACCCCGGGAAGTTAATTAAATACCATTTGGAGGCATTTAATGTTCGAGCAAAAACGGCTGATTTTCGACAAAAGAGATAACACCCCCCCATTACGTCATGCTTCAGAAATGTGGAAAATGGTCCGTTTTCAAATGTTTTATTTTTGAACGTCAGTTCACATTTGTAGGTGGATCATCAGTGTTAGAGCTAAAATTAGCATGTTTAAAGTGATTTTCATGCTTCCAGGGGCCCAAAACACAAGATTTATGGAATGGTTAAAAGTGCATGAAAATGGCCAATTTACTCACTCTGAGTTCTCAAAAAGGGTTTCTTCACCCCGGGAAGTTAATTAAATACCATTTGGAGGCATTTAATGTTCGAGCAAAAACGGCTGATTTTCGACAAAAGAGATAACACCCCCCCATTACGTCATGCTTCAGAAATGTGGAAAATGGTCCGTTTTCAAATGTTTTTTTTTTGAACGTCAGTTCACATTTGTAGGTGGATCATCAGTGTTAGAGCTAAAATTAGCATGTTTAAAGTGATTTTCATGCTTCCAGGGGCTCGGGAAGTTAATTAAATACCATTTGGAGGCATTTAATGTTCAAGCAAAAACGGCTGATTTTCGACAAAAGAGATAACACCCCCCCATTACGTCATGCTTCAGAAATGTGGAAAATGGTCCGTTTTCAAATGTTTTATTTTTGAACGTCAGTTCACATTTGTAGGTGGATCATCAGTGTTAGAGCTAAAATTAGCATGTTTAAAGTGATTTTCATGCTTCCAGGGGCTCGGGAAGTTAATTAAATACCATTTGGAGGCATTTAATGTTCGAGCAAAAACGGCTGATTTTCGACAAAAGAGATAACACCCCCCCATTACGTCATGCTTCAGAAATGTGGAAAATGGTCCGTTTTCAAATGTTTTATTTTTGAACGTCAGTTCACATTTGTAGGTGGATCATCAGTGTTAGAGCTAAAATTAGCATGTTTAAAGTGATTTTCATGCTTCCAGGGGCTCGGGAAGTTAATTAAATACCATTTGGAGGCATTTAATGTTCGAGCAAAAACGGCTGATTTTCGACAAAAGAGATAACACCCCCCCATTACGTCATGCTTCAGAAATGTGGAAAATGGTCCGTTTTCAAATGTTTTATTTTTGAACGTCAGTTCACATTTGTAGGTGGATCATCAGTGTTAGAGCTAAAATTAGCATGTTTAAAGTGATTTTCATGCTTCCAGGGGCTCGGGAAGTTAATTAAATACCATTTGGAGGCATTTAATGTTCGAGCAAAAACGGCTGATTTTCGACAAAAGAGATAACACCCCCCCATTACGTCATGCTTCAGAAATGTGGAAAATGGTCCGTTTTCAAATGTTTTATTTTTGAACGTCAGTTCACATTTGTAGGTGGATCATCAGTGTTAGAGCTAAAATTAGCATGTTTAAAGTGATTTTCATGCTTCCAGGGGCCCAAAACACAAGATTTATGGAATGGTTAAAAGTGCATGAAAATGGCGAATTTACTCACTCTGAGTTCTCAAAAAGGGTTTCTTCACCCCGGGAAGTTAATTAAATACCATTTGGAGGCATTTAATGTTCGAGCAAAAACGGCTGATTTTCGACAAAAGAGATAACACCCCCCCATTACGTCATGCTTCAGAAATGTGGAAAATGGTCCGTTTTCAAATGTTTTATTTTTGAACGTCAGTTCACATTTGTAGGTGGATCATCAGTGTTAGAGCTAAAATTAGCATGTTTAAAGTGATTTTCATGCTTCCAGGGGCCCAAAACACAAGATTTATGGAATGGTTAAAGGTGCATGAAAATGGCCAATTTACTCACTCTGAGTTCTCAAAAAGGGTTTCTTCACCCCGGGAAGTTAATTAAATACCATTTGGAGGCATTTAATGTTCGAGCAAAAACGGCTGATTTTCGACAAAAGAGATAACACCCCCCCATTACGTCATGCTTCAGAAATGTGGAAAATGGTCCGTTTTCAAATGTTTTATTTTTGAACGTCATTTCACATTTGTAGGTGGATCATCAGTGTTAGAGCTAAAATTAGCATGTTTAAAGTGATTTTCATGCTTCCAGGGGCTCGGGAAGTTAATTAAATACCATTTGGAGGCATTTAATGTTCGAGCAAAAACGGCTGATTTTCGACAAAAGAGATAACACCCCCCCATTACGTCATGCTTCAGAAATGTGAAAAATGGTCCGTTTTCAAATGTTTTATTTTTGAACGTCAGTTCACATTTGTAGGTGGATCATCAGTGTTAGAGCTAAAATTAGCATGTTTAAAGTGATTTTCATGCTTCCAGGGGCCCAAAACACAAGATTTATGGAATGGTTAAAAGTGCATGAAAATGGCCAATTTACTCACTCTGAGTTCTCAAAAAGGGTTTCTTCACCCCGGGAAGTTAATTAAATACCATTTGGAGGCATTTAATGTTCGAGTAAAAACGGCTGATTTTCGACAAAAGAGATAACACCCCCCCATTACGTCATGCTTCAGAAATGTGGAAAATGGTCCGTTTTCAAATGTTTTATTTTTGAACGTCTGTTCACATTTGTAGGTGGATCATCAGTGTTAGAGCTAAAATTAGCATGTTTAAAGTGATTTTCATGCTTCCAGGGGCTCGGGAAGTTAATTAAATACCATTTGGAGGCATTTAATGTTCGAGCAAAAACGGCTGATTTTCGACAAAAGAGATAACACCCCCCCATTATGTCATGCTTCAGAAATGTGGAAAATGGTCCGTTTTCAAATGTTCTATTTTTGAACGTCAGTTCACATTTGTAGGTGGATCATCAGTGTTAGAGCTAAAATTAGCATGTTTAAAGTGATTTTCATGCTTCCAGGGGCTCGGGAAGTTAATTAAATACCATTTGGAGGCATTTAATGTTCGAGCAAAAACGGCTGATTTTCGACAAAAGAGATAACACCCCCCCCATTACGTCATGCTTCAGAAATGTGGAAAATGGTCCGTTTTCAAATGTTTTATTTTTGAACGTCAGTTCACATTTGTAGGTGGATCATCAGTGTTAGAGCTAAAATTAGCATGTTTAAAGTGATTTTCATGCTTCCAGGGGCTCGGGAAGTTAATTAAATACCATTTGGAGGCATTTAATGTTCGAGCAAAAACGGCTGATTTTCGACAAAAGAGATAACACCCCCCCATTACGTCATGCTTCAGAAATGTGGAAAATGGTCCGTTTTCAAATGTTTTATTTTTGAACGTCAGTTCACATTTGTAGGTGGATCATCAGTGTTAGAGCTAAAATTAGCATGTCTAAAGTGATTTTCATGCTTCCAGGGGCTCGGGAAGTTAATTAAATACCATTTGGAGGCATTTAATGTTCGAGCAAAAACGGCTGATTTTCGACAAAAGAGATAACACCCCCCATTACGTCATGCTTCAGAAATGTGGAAAATGGTCCGTTTTCAAATGTTTTATTTTTGAACGTCAGTTCACATTTGTAGGTGGATCATCAGTGTTAGAGCTAAAATTAGCATGTTTAAAGTGATTTTCATGCTTCCAGGGGCCCAAAACACAAGATTTATGGAATGGTTAAAAGTGCATGAAAATGGCCAATTTACTCACTCTGAGTTCTCAAAAAGGGTTTCTTCACCCCGGGAAGTTAATTAAATACCATTTGGAGGCATTTAATGTTCAAGCAAAAACGGCTGATTTTCGACAAAAGAGATAACACCCCCCCATTACGTCATGCTTCAGAAATGTGGAAAATGGTCCGTTTTCAAATGTTTTATTTTTGAACGTCAGTTCACATTTGTAGGTGGATCATCAGTGTTAGAGCTAAAATTAGCATGTTTAAAGTGATTTTCATGCTTCCAGGGGCTCGGGAAGTTAATTAAATACCATTTGGAGGCATTTAATGTTCGAGCAAAAACGGCTGATTTTCGACAAAAGAGATAACACCCCCCCATTACGTCATGCTTCAGAAATGTGGAAAATGGTCCGTTTTCAAATGTTTTATTTTTGAACGTCAGTTCACATTTGTAGGTGGATCATCAGTGTTAGAGCTAAAATTAGCATGTCTAAAGTGATTTTCATGCTTCCAGGGGCTCGGGAAGTTAATTAAATACCATTTGGAGGCATTTAATGTTCGAGCAAAAACGGCTGATTTTCGACAAAAGAGATAACACCCCCCATTACGTCATGCTTCAGAAATGTGGAAAATGGTCCGTTTTCAAATGTTTTATTTTTGAACGTCAGTTCACATTTGTAGGTGGATCATCAGTGTTAGAGCTAAAATTAGCATGTTTAAAGTGATTTTCATGCTTCCAGGGGCCCAAAACACAAGATTTATGGAATGGTTAAAAGTGTATGAAAATGGCCAATTTACTCACTCTGAGTTCTCAAAAAGGGTTTCTTCACCCCGGGAAGTTAATTAAATACCATTTGGAGGCATTTAATGTTCGAGCAAAAACGGCTGATTTTCGACAAAAGAGATAACACCCCCCCATTACGTCATGCTTCAGAAATGTGGAAAATGGTCCGTTTTCAAATGTTTTATTTTTGAACGTCAGTTCACATTTGTAGGTGGATCATCAGTGTTAGAGCTAAAATTAGCATGTTTAAAGTGATTTTCATGCTTCCAGGGGCTCGGGAAGTTAATTAAATACCATTTGGAGGCATTTAATGTTCGAGCAAAAACGGCTGATTTTCGACAAAAGAGATAACACCCCCCCATTACGTCATGCTTCAGAAATGTGGAAAATGGTCCGTTTTCAAATGTTTTATTTTTGAACGTCAGTTCACATTTGTAGGTGGATCATCAGTGTTAGAGCTAAAATTAGCATGTCTAAAGTGATTTTCATGCTTCCAGGGGCTCGGGAAGTTAATTAAATACCATTTGGAGGCATTTAATGTTCGAGCAAAAACGGCTGATTTTCGACAAAAGAGATAACACCCCCCATTACGTCATGCTTCAGAAATGTGGAAAATGGTCCGTTTTCAAATGTTTTATTTTTGAACGTCAGTTCACATTTGTAGGTGGATCATCAGTGTTAGAGCTAAAATTAGCATGTTTAAAGTGATTTTCATGCTTCCAGGGGCCCAAAACACAAGATTTATGGAATGGTTAAAAGTGCATGAAAATGGCCAATTTACTCACTCTGAGTTCTCAAAAAGGGTTTCTTCACCCCGGGAAGTTAATTAAATACCATTTGGAGGCATTTAATGTTCGAGCAAAAACGGCTGATTTTCGACAAAAGAGATAACAGCCCCCCATTACGTCATGCTTCAGAAATGTGGAAAATGGTCCGTTTTCAAATGTTTTATTTTTGAACGTCAGTTCACATTTGTAGGTGGATCATCAGTGTTAGAGCTAAAATTAGCATGTTTAACGTGATTTTCATGCTTCCAGGGGCCCAAAACACAAGATTTATGGAATGGTTAAAAGTGCATGAAAATGGCCAATTTACTCACTCTGAGTTCTCAAAAAGGGTTTCTTCACCCCGGGAAGTTAATTAAATACCATTTGGAGGCATTTAATGTTCGAGCAAAAACGGCTGATTTTCGACAAAAGAGATAACACCCCCCCATTACGTCATGCTTCAGAAATGTGGAAAATGGTCCGTTTTCAAATGTTTTATTTTTGAACGTCAGTTCACATTTGTAGGTGGATCATCAGTGTTAGAGCTAAAATTAGCATGTTTAAATTGATTTTTATGCTTCCAGGGGCTCGGGAAGTGAAATAAATACCATTTGGAGGCATTTAATGTTCGAGCAAAAACGGCTGATTTTCGACAAAAGAGATAACACCCCCCCATTACGTCATGCTTCAGAAATGTGGAAAATGGTCCGTTTTCAAATGTTTTATTTTTGAACGTCAGTTCACATTTGTAGGTGGATCATCAGTGTTAGAGCTAAAATTAGCATGTTTAAAGTGATTTTCATGCTTCCAGGGGCCCAAAACACAAGATTTATGGAATGGTTAAAAGTGCATGAAAATGGCCAATTTACTCACTCTGAGTTCTCAAAAAGGGTTTCTTCACCCCGGGAAGTTAATTAAATACCATTTGGAGGCATTTAATGTTCGAGCAAAAACGGCTGATTTTCGACAAAAGAGATAACACCCCCCCATTACGTCATGCTTCAGAAATGTGGAAAATGGTCCGTTTTCAAATGTTTTATTTTTGAACGTCAGTTCACATTTTTAGGTGGATCATCAGTGTTAGAGCGAAAATTAGCATGTTTAAAGTGATTTTCATGCTTCCAGGGGCTCGGGAAGTTAATTAAATACCATTTGGAGGCATTTAATGTTCGAGCAAAAACGGCTGATTTTCGACAAAAGAGATAACACCCCCCCATTACGTCATGCTTCAGAAATGTGGAAAATGGTCCGTTTTCAAATGTTTTATTTTTGAACGTCAGTTCACATTTGTAGGTGGATCATCAGTGTTAGAGCTAAAATTAGCATGTTTAAAGTGATTTTCATGCTTCCAGGGGCCCAAAACACAAGATTTATGGAATGGTTAAAAGTGCATGAAAATGGTCAATTTACTCACTCTGAGTTCTCAAAAAGGGTTTCTTCACCCCGGGAAGTTAATTAAATACCATTTGGAGGCATTTAATGTTCGAGCAAAAACGGCTGATTTTCGACAAAAGAGATAACACCCCCCCATTACGTCATGCTTCAGAAATGTGGAAAATGGTCCGTTTTCAAATGTTTTATTTTTGAACGTCAGTTCACATTTGTAGGTGGATCATCAGTGTTAGAGCTAAAATTAGCATGTTTAAAGTGATTTTCATGCTTCCAGGGGCTCGGGAAGTTAATTAAATACCATTTGGAGGCATTTAATGTTCGAGCAAAAACGGCTGATTTTCGACAAAAGAGATAACACCCCCCATTACGTCATGCTTCAGAAATGTGGAAAATGGTCCGTTTTCAAATGTTTTATTTTTGAACGTCAGTTCACATTTGTAGGTGGATCATCAGTGTTAGAGCTAAAATTAGCATGTTTAAAGTGATTTTCATGCTTCCAGGGGCTCGGGAAGTTAATTAAATACCATTTGGAGGCATTTAATGTTCGAGCAAAAACGGCTGATTTTCGACAAAAGAGATAACACCCCCCCATTACGTCATGCTTCAGAAATGTGGAAAATGGTCCGTTTTCAAATGTTTTATTTTTGAACGTCAGTTCACATTTGTAGGTGGATCATCAGTGTTAGAGCTAAAATTAGCATGTTTAAAGTGATTTTCATGCTTCCAGGGGCTCGGGAAGTTAATTAAATACCATTTGGAGGCATTTAATGTTCGAGCAAAAACGGCTGATTTTCGACAAAAGAGATAACACCCCCCCATTACGTCATGCTTCAGAAATGTGGAAAATGGTCCGTTTTCAAATGTTTTATTTTTGAACGTCAGTTCACATTTGTAGGTGGATCATCAGTGTTAGAGCTAAAATTAGCATGTTTAAAGTGATTTTCATGCTTCCAGGGGCCCAAAACACAAGATTTATGGAATGGTTAAAAGTGCATGAAAATGGCCAATTTACTCACTCTGAGTTCTCAAAAAGGGTTTCTTCACCCCGGGAAGTTAATTAAATACCATTTGGAGGCATTTAATGTTCGAGCAAAAACGGCTGATTTTCGACAAAAGAGATAACACCCCCCCATTACGTCATGTTCAGAAATGTGGAAAATGGTCCGTTTTCAAATGTTTTATTTTTGAACGTCAGTTCACATTTGTAGGTGAAACATCAGTGTTAGAGCTAAAATTAGCATGTTTAAAGTGATTTTCATGCTTCCAGGGGCTCGGGAAGTTAATTAAATACCATTTGGAGGCATTTAATGTTCGAGCAAAAACGGCTGATTTTCGACAAAAGAGATAACACCCCCCCATTACGTCATGCTTCAGAAATGTGGAAAATGGTCCGTTTTCAAATGTTTTATTTTTGAACGTCAGTTCACATTTGTAGGTGGATCATCAGTGTTAGAGCTAAAATTAGCATGTTTAAAGTGATTTTCATGCTTCCAGGGGCCCAAAACACAAGATTTATGGAATGGTTAAAAGTGCATGAAAATGGCCAATTTACTCACTCTGAGTTCTCAAAAAGGGTTTCTTCACCCCGGGAAGTTAATTAAATACCATTTGGAGGCATTTAATGTTCGAGCAAAAACGGCTGATTTTCGACAAAAGAGATAACACCCCCCCATTACGTCATGCTTCAGAAATGTGGAAAATGGTCCGTTTTCAAATGTTTTATTTTTGAACGTCAGTTCACATTTGTAGGTGGATCATCAGTGTTAGAGCTAAAATTAGCATGTTTAAAGTGATTTTCATGCTTCCAGGGGCCCAAAACACAAGATTTATGGAATGGTTAAAAGTGCATGAAAATGGCCAATTTACTCACTCTGAGTTCTCAAAAAGGGTTTCTTCACCCCGGGAAGTTAATTAAATACCATTTGGAGGCATTTAATGTTCGAGCAAAAACGGCTGATTTTCGACAAAAGAGATAACACCCCCCCATTACGTCATGCTTCAGAAATGTGGAAAATGGTCCGTTTTCAAATGTTTTATTTTTGAACGTCAGTTCACATTTGTAGGTGGATCATCAGTGTTAGAGCTAAAATTAGCATGTTTAAAGTGATTTTCATGCTTCCAGGGGCTCGGGAAGTTAATTAAATACCATTTGGAGGCATTTAATGTTCAAGCAAAAACGGCTGATTTTCGACAAAAGAGATAACACCCCCCCATTACGTCATGCTTCAGAAATGTGGAAAATGGTCCGTTTTCAAATGTTTTATTTTTGAACGTCAGTTCACATTTGTAGGTGGATCATCAGTGTTAGAGCTAAAATTAGCATGTTTAAAGTGATTTTCATGCTTCCAGGGGCTCGGGAAGTTAATTAAATACCATTTGGAGGCATTTAATGTTCGAGCAAAAACGGCTGATTTTCGACAAAAGAGATAACACCCCCCCATTACGTCATGCTTCAGAAATGTGGAAAATGGTCAGTTTTCAAATGTTTTATTTTTGAACGTCAGTTCACATTTGTAGGTGGATCATCAGTGTTAGAGCTAAAATTAGCATGTTTAAAGTGATTTTCATGCTTCCAGGGGCCCAAAACACAAGATTTATGGAATGGTTAAAAGTGCATGAAAATGGCCAATTTACTCACTCTGAGTTCTCAAAAAGGGTTTCTTCACCCCGGGAAGTTAATTAAATACCATTTGGAGGCATTTAATGTTCGAGCAAAAACGGCTGATTTTCGACAAAAGAGATAACACCCCCCCATTACGTCATGCTTCAGAAATGTGGAAAATGGTCCGTTTTCAAATGTTTTATTTTTGAACGTCAGTTCACATTTGTAGGTGGATCATCAGTGTTAGAGCTAAAATTAGCATGTTTAAAGTGATTTTCATGCTTCCAGGGGCTCGGGAAGTTAATTAAATACCATTTGGAGGCATTTAATGTTCGAGCAAAAACGGCTGATTTTCGACAAAAGAGATAACACCCCCCCATTACGTCATGCTTCAGAAATGTGGAAAATGGTCCGTTTTCAAATGTTTTATTTTTGAACGTCAGTTCACATTTGTAGGTGGATCATCAGTGTTAGAGCTAAAATTAGCATGTTTAAAGTGATTTTCATGCTTCCAGGGGCTCGGGAAGTTAATTAAATACCATTTGGAGGCATTTAATGTTCGAGCAAAAACGGCTGATTTTCGACAAAAGAGATAACACCCCCCCATTACGTCATGCTTCAGAAATGTGGAAAATGGTCCGTTTTCAAATGTTTTATTTTTGAACGTCAGTTCACATTTGTAGGTGGATCATCAGTGTTAGAGCTAAAATTAGCATGTTTAAAGTGATTTTCATGCTTCCAGGGGCCCAAAACACAAGATTAATGGAATGGTTAAAAGTGCATGAAAATGGCCAATTTACTCACTCTGAGTTCTCAAAAAGGGTTTCTTCACCCCGGGAAGTGAAATAAATACCATTTGGAGGCATTTAATGTTCGAGCAAAAACGGCTGATTTTCGACAAAAGAGATAACACCCCCCCATTACGTCATGCTTCAGAAATGTGGAAAATGGTCCGTTTTCAAATGTTTTATTTTTGAACGTCAGTTCACATTTGTAGGTGAAACATCAGTGTTAGAGCTAAAATTAGCATGTTTAAAGTGATTTTCATGCTTCCAGGGGCTCGGGAAGTTAATTAAATACCATTTGGAGGCATTTAATGTTCGAGCAAAAACGGCTGATTTTCGACAAAAGAGATAACACCCCCCCATTACGTCATGCTTCAGAAATGTGGAAAATGGTCCGTTTTCAAATGTTTTATTTTTGAACGTCAGTTCACATTTGTAGGTGGATCATCAGTGTTAGAGCTAAAATTAGCATGTTTAAAGTGATTTTCATGCTTCCAGGGGCTCGGGAAGTTAATTAAATACCATTTGGAGGCATTTAATGTTCAAGCAAAAACGGCTGATTTTCGACAAAAGAGATAACACCCCCCCCATTACGTCATGCTTCAGAAATGTGGAAAATGGTCCGTTTTCAAATGTTTTATTTTTGAACGTCAGTTCACATTTGTAGGTGGATCATCAGTGTTAGAGCTAAAATTAGCATGTTTAAAGTGATTTTCATGCTTCCAGGGGCTCGGGAAGTTAATTAAATACCATTTGGAGGCATTTAATGTTCGAGCAAAAACGGCTGATTTTCGACAAAAGAGATAACACCCCCCCATTACGTCATGCTTCAGAAATGTGGAAAATGGTCCGTTTTCAAATGTTTTATTTTTGAACGTCAGTTCACATTTGTAGGTGGATCATCAGTGTTAGAGCTAAAATTAGCATGTTTAAAGTGATTTTCATGCTTCCAGGGGCCCAAAACACAAGATTTATGGAATGGTTAAAAGTGCATGAAAATGGCCAATTTACTCACTCTGAGTTCTCAAAAAGGGTTTCTTCACCCCGGGAAGTTAATTAAATACCATTTGGAGGCATTTAATGTTCGAGCAAAAACGGCTGATTTTCGACAAAAGAGATAACACCCCCCCATTACGTCATGCTTCAGAAATGTGGAAAATGGTCCGTTTTCAAATGTTTTATTTTTGAACGTCAGTTCACATTTGTAGGTGGATCATCAGTGTTAGAGCTAAAATTAGCATGTTTAAAGTGATTTTCATGCTTCCAGGGGCCCAAAACACAAGATTTATGGAATGGTTAAAAGTGCATGAAAATGGCCAATTTACTCACTCTGAGTTCTCAAAAAGGGTTTCTTCACCCCGGGAAGTTAATTAAATACCATTTGGAGGCATTTAATGTTCGAGCAAAAACGGCTGATTTTCGACAAAAGAGATAACACCCCCCCATTACGTCATGCTTCAGAAATGTGGAAAATGGTCCGTTTTCAAATGTTTTTTTTTTGAACGTCAGTTCACATTTGTAGGTGGATCATCAGTGTTAGAGCTAAAATTAGCATGTTTAAAGTGATTTTCATGCTTCCAGGGGCTCGGGAAGTTAATTAAATACCATTTGGAGGCATTTAATGTTCAAGCAAAAACGGCTGATTTTCGACAAAAGAGATAACACCCCCCCATTACGTCATGCTTCAGAAATGTGGAAAATGGTCCGTTTTCAAATGTTTTATTTTTGAACGTCAGTTCACATTTGTAGGTGGATCATCAGTGTTAGAGCTAAAATTAGCATGTTTAAAGTGATTTTCATGCTTCCAGGGGCTCGGGAAGTTAATTAAATACCATTTGGAGGCATTTAATGTTCGAGCAAAAACGGCTGATTTTCGACAAAAGAGATAACACCCCCCCATTACGTCATGCTTCAGAAATGTGGAAAATGGTCCGTTTTCAAATGTTTTATTTTTGAACGTCAGTTCACATTTGTAGGTGGATCATCAGTGTTAGAGCTAAAATTAGCATGTTTAAAGTGATTTTCATGCTTCCAGGGGCTCGGGAAGTTAATTAAATACCATTTGGAGGCATTTAATGTTCGAGCAAAAACGGCTGATTTTCGACAAAAGAGATAACACCCCCCCATTACGTCATGCTTCAGAAATGTGGAAAATGGTCCGTTTTCAAATGTTTTATTTTTGAACGTCAGTTCACATTTGTAGGTGGATCATCAGTGTTAGAGCTAAAATTAGCATGTTTAAAGTGATTTTCATGCTTCCAGGGGCCCAAAACACAAGATTTATGGAATGGTTAAAAGTGCATGAAAATGGCCAATTTACTCACTCTGAGTTCTCAAAAAGGGTTTCTTCACCCCGGGAAGTTAATTAAATACCATTTGGAGGCATTTAATGTTCGAGCAAAAACGGCTGATTTTCGACAAAAGAGATAACACCCCCCCATTACGTCATGCTTCAGAAATGTGGAAAATGGTCCGTTTTCAAATGTTTTATTTTTGAACGTCAGTTCACATTTGTAGGTGGATCATCAGTGTTAGAGCTAAAATTAGCATGTTTAAAGTGATTTTCATGCTTCCAGGGGCCCAAAACACAAGATTTATGGAATGGTTAAAGGTGCATGAAAATGGCCAATTTACTCACTCTGAGTTCTCAAAAAGGGTTTCTTCACCCCGGGAAGTTAATTAAATACCATTTGGAGGCATTTAATGTTCGAGCAAAAACGGCTGATTTTCGACAAAAGAGATAACACCCCCCCATTACGTCATGCTTCAGAAATGTGGAAAATGGTCCGTTTTCAAATGTTTTATTTTTGAACGTCATTTCACATTTGTAGGTGGATCATCAGTGTTAGAGCTAAAATTAGCATGTTTAAAGTGATTTTCATGCTTCCAGGGGCTCGGGAAGTTAATTAAATACCATTTGGAGGCATTTAATGTTCGAGCAAAAACGGCTGATTTTCGACAAAAGAGATAACACCCCCCCATTACGTCATGCTTCAGAAATGTGAAAAATGGTCCGTTTTCAAATGTTTTATTTTTGAACGTCAGTTCACATTTGTAGGTGGATCATCAGTGTTAGAGCTAAAATTAGCATGTTTAAAGTGATTTTCATGCTTCCAGGGGCCCAAAACACAAGATTTATGGAATGGTTAAAAGTGCATGAAAATGGCCAATTTACTCACTCTGAGTTCTCAAAAAGGGTTTCTTCACCCCGGGAAGTTAATTAAATACCATTTGGAGGCATTTAATGTTCGAGTAAAAACGGCTGATTTTCGACAAAAGAGATAACACCCCCCCATTACGTCATGCTTCAGAAATGTGGAAAATGGTCCGTTTTCAAATGTTTTATTTTTGAACGTCTGTTCACATTTGTAGGTGGATCATCAGTGTTAGAGCTAAAATTAGCATGTTTAAAGTGATTTTCATGCTTCCAGGGGCTCGGGAAGTTAATTAAATACCATTTGGAGGCATTTAATGTTCAAGCAAAAACGGCTGATTTTCGACAAAAGAGATAACACCCCCCCATTACGTCATGCTTCAGAAATGTGGAAAATGGTCCGTTTTCAAATGTTTTATTTTTGAACGTCAGTTCACATTTGTAGGTGGATCATCAGTGTTAGAGCTAAAATTAGCATGTTTAAAGTGATTTTCATGCTTCCAGGGGCTCGGGAAGTTAATTAAATACCATTTGGAGGCATTTAATGTTCAAGCAAAAACGGCTGATTTTCGACAAAAGAGATAACACCCCCCCATTACGTCATGCTTCAGAAATGTGGAAAATGGTCCGTTTTCAAATGTTTTATTTTTGAACGTCAGTTCACATTTGTAGGTGGATCATCAGTGTTAGAGCTAAAATTAGCATGTTTAAAGTGATTTTCATGCTTCCAGGGGCTCGGGAAGTTAATTAAATACCATTTGGAGGCATTTAATGTTCGAGCAAAAACGGCTGATTTTCGACAAAAGAGATAACACCCCCCCATTACGTCATGCTTCAGAAATGTGGAAAATGGTCAGTTTTCAAATGTTTTATTTTTGAACGTCAGTTCACATTTGTAGGTGGATCATCAGTGTTAGAGCTAAAATTAGCATGTTTAAAGTGATTTTCATGCTTCCAGGGGCCCAAAACACAAGATTTATGGAATGGTTAAAAGTGCATGAAAATGGCCAATTTACTCACTCTGAGTTCTCAAAAAGGGTTTCTTCACCCCGGGAAGTTAATTAAATACCATTTGGAGGCATTTAATGTTCGAGCAAAAACGGCTGATTTTCGACAAAAGAGATAACACCCCCCCATTACGTCATGCTTCAGAAATGTGGAAAATGGTCCGTTTTCAAATGTTTTATTTTTGAACGTCAGTTCACATTTGTAGGTGGATCATCAGTGTTAGAGCTAAAATTAGCATGTTTAAAGTGATTTTCATGCTTCCAGGGGCTCGGGAAGTTAATTAAATACCATTTGGAGGCATTTAATGTTCGAGCAAAAACGGCTGATTTTCGACAAAAGAGATAACACCCCCCCATTACGTCATGCTTCAGAAATGTGGAAAATGGTCCGTTTTCAAATGTTTTATTTTTGAACGTCAGTTCACATTTGTAGGTGGATCATCAGTGTTAGAGCTAAAATTAGCATGTTTAAAGTGATTTTCATGCTTCCAGGGGCTCGGG